>NW_024412471.1:2983802-2988662 GCF_014898765.1 Herpailurus yagouaroundi
GGGGGGCAGGCTCAGCTCGCTTTTCCTTCGGAGATCTGCTTCGGGAGGGGCCCTGCGGCACTGGGAGGGAGTCAGACCCACCCGCTGGAGGGATGGATCCGCAGAAGCACAGCGTTGGGTGTTTGTGTGGTGCAAGGAAGTTTCCTGACAGGAACTGGTTCCCTTTGGGATTTGGGCTGGGGGATGGGCGAGGGAGATGGCGCTGGCGAGCACCTTTGTTCCCCGCCAAGCTGAGCTCTGTCATCAGGGGCTCAACAGCTCTCCCTCCCGTTGTCGTTGTCCTCCAGCCCTCCCACTCTCCGAGCAGAGCTGTTAACTTATAACCTTCCAGATGTTAAGTCCCGCTTGCTGTCAGAACACACTCCATCTAGTCCCTCCGCTTTTGCAAGCCAGACTCCGGGGCTCTGCTTGGCCGGTGGGCTGCCCCTCAGCCTGGCTCCCTCCCGCCAGTCCGTGTAGCGTGCACCACCTCTCCGCCCCTCCTACCCTCTTCCGTGGGCCTCTCGTCCTCTCTTGGCTCCAGAGAATCCATTCTGCTACTCTTCTGGTGGTTTTCTGGGTTATTTAGGCAGGTGTTGGTGGAATCTAACTGATCATGATCAGCAGGACACGGTGAGCCCAGCATCCTCCTATGCTGCCATCTTCCTCTTTCAAGATTTGTGCTTTTTTGGCTGACACTCGGTACCCCAGTTTTTGTAGAAGATTTAAGAGTCCCTTGGTGGTGCTCAGGCATTCTGAACGAGAAGGGGGGCCGCCAGCAAGATATCATCAACATACTGCAACAGAGTTACCTGCGGTTTGGAGATTCGAAATGATTCTAAATTCTGGTGCAAGGCTTCATTAAAAAGAGTAGGAGAATTTTTGAATCCCTAGGGGAGTCGCGTCCAGGTGAGCTGTCCGGCTTTTCCCTCTTCAGGATCGGTCCATTCAAATGCAAACAGTGGCTGGCTTTGGGGGTCAGTGGGATGGCAAAGAAGGCATCTTTTAAGTCCAGAACTGTATAATACACCTGAGAAGGGGGAAGCAAACTAAGGAGAGTATAAGGGTTGGGTACAGTGGGATGAATGTCCATTACCCTGGCGTTTACTGCTCTCAGATCCTGATCTGGCTGGAAATCGGATGAGTTAGGATTCCAGACAGGAAGAATCGGAGTGTTCCACGGCAACTTGCATGGGATCAAAATGCCCGAGTCGCACAAACTCTTGAGTGAACGGCGATTCCCCGCCTAGCCTCCCGGGACATAGGATATTGTTTCAGTCTTACTGGAAGCACGGACGCCTTAATTTCCACTATTATCGGAGCTTGATGAATCGCCAGCCCAGGTGGATTGGTCTCGGCCCATACCTGGGGGAAGACTGCCTGGAGGCTTTTAAGGAGGGGATTGACTGTATGGACACTTTCATTGGGCACTGGAGTGAGCAGGCCCTCTTCCCCAAGTGGCACAGTCACCATGACTGTTGTTGGGCCAAACTGGCCGACTTTAACATGTATACCCCCTTTAGTGAATCTCAAAGAAGCCGTTAGTTTATGCAGTAGGTCCCTATCTAGTAATCCAGGGTAGGGGCATTCAGGCATGATTAAGAAAGAATGCATAACAGTCTTACAGCCCAAATCCACTTTTTGTTCAGTGGTCCATTTACAAGTTGGAGACCCAGTCCCTCCCTGTACCAAGGTTGCTCCTCACCCAGTGGGGCCAGGATCTTGTTTTAGAACAGAAAAGGTTGCTCCAGTATCCGCCAAGAAAGTCTTAGGCTGGCCCCCTATATTAATAGTAACCAACGGCTCAGAACAGGCCACCGACCTGCGGCCCTGTCAGTGGGAATCAACTTCCATGATAGATGCCTGGGGTGACCGAGTTTTGCACTGGGCTAAGTTGGGCAATCTTTTTTCCAATGTCCCTCTTGCTTGCAATACACCCATTGGTTTTTTCCTCGTGGCGCTCTAACCTTTTATTTGTCTTTTTTTTCTTGTCCAGACCGAAATTCTCTAGTCCCTTTGGGTCCCCTTCCCTTGCAGGCATCCAGGACAGCTGCTACCACCCTCGTCATCTTTTTTGTTTGTCTTTATTTCTGAGAGTCCCTGTTGTTAAAGACTTTTGGGGCAATTTCAACTAGTTTAGATAAATTTTTTCCTTCAACGCCATCTAATTTTTTGTAATTTCTTTCGAATGTCTGAGGCTGCCTATGAGACAAAGGCCAGGTTTAATGCCCGTCTAGTTTTAGGTGCCTCAGGGTCTACAGGGGTAAAGGTACGGTACGCCTCCATGAGCCTCTCTAAGAAGGCTGAGGGGCTCTCCTCAATTCCTTGAACTACTTTAGTTACTTTAGACATGTTTGTGGGCTGGTGGGCGGCTGCTTGGAGACCTCCCGGTAGAGTCTGGCGAAATAGGGTCAATGATCGCCTACCGTGAGGAGTGTTTGGGTCCCAATCTTCAGGGTGTGATGAAGGAAAGACTTCCTTGAGTAAGGCGGGATCCTCAGTGGGTTGCCTGTTTGGCCCCATCACCAGTTTCCGGGCCTCGTGACGGATCTTATCCCATTCCTCAGTAGTGAAGAGAACCTGCAAGAGCTGCTGGCAGTCATCCCAAGTTGGCTGATGGGTCACAAATATAGTTTCAAGGAGAGAAGTTAATGCTTGGGGTTCTTCTGAGAATGGGGGCTTTTGAAGCTTCCAATTATAAAGGTCGCTAGTGGAAAAGGGTACATACGTCATAAAGAGTCGGACATCACCCTGCAGGGGTGGCCCTGGGCCGAAGGGGTAGGGCAGCGGGAGGGGGATGGAAGGAGGTTCCTGACCCGGTGTGAGACGGGCTCAGGGGAGTATCTCAACTTAGGCTTGCCTCCTGGTCTGAAGCATCCTGACCCTTATTCTCCGGGCGAGAACTATAGGGCAGCAGGGGGTAAGTTTCTTCTTCCTCCTCCAGTTCAGACTGTAGAGGGGACGGCCGCTTAGTCCCATCAAGACTTGGACTTTGAGCTTCAAGTAGACGGCCAGTGAGCGGCAAAGCCTGTACCTTAGGGAGGCGAGAGGGAAGGAATGGTTTTAGCCAATCTGGAGGGTTTTCGATGAGGGTCTCCATGCCTCAATATATGGGACTTGGTCTTCGTGCCTGGAATAGACAATAGCATGAACCTTATATACCAAAGTCAGGTCAAAGGACCTCTGCGGAGGCCATTCGACCTGAAAGCTGGTCCATTCTACCTCACAGAGAGTTCAAAGGACCAGCTTCTTGGCGTGGAAGCTGAAAACGGAGGCAGCTCTCCTATAGTCCTGGAAATGGGTTAGTATGAGACTCAGAGGGGTGGGGGTACTCTGATTTTGACCCATGACAAAGATAGGCAAAACTGACAAGGACGCACAGTCAATAGGAAGAAAACAATTAAGACACAAAGAGAACACAAGTTCGAGATCTCTAGGCCAGTAGGCCATGGCAGCCACCTGAAAATATGATCGTTTTTGACCAAAAAAAAATCAACCCAAATGGGGTCCACCGGCGTCCTGGTAGGAGCCCTGACTCTGCGTCTATAGCTGGTCCGGCAGACCCTCTTGAGTCACTCAAATGGCGCAACCCAAGAATTCCTTACCTCTCCCAATCCCAAGCCTCCTCCCAGGGGTCAGCAGAGCAATCCTAGGAAAGGGCCCTGTTTCAGACCTTTAACTTTCCTGGCCAATGCACCAAATGTTGCATCCACACGACTCTTGGAACAGAATGCTATGGGCACCAGTGACAGTCACAGCAAAGTTTATTGCAACGAGAGGCAAGGCCGACCGATCGGGACCAACACTCCTGATCAGAGTGCGGTCCCGAACAGCCAGCGTATAGTTTTTATAGCCCCAACCACATTGTCTTAGCATATGGGAACAACATAAAGGAACAAGTTCTAGGATATGGGTGTTTATTCTAGACATTCTGTCATTAAGGCGCAACCGGTTGACCTTCTCGACCCTGCATCTGGTGCCACTTCTTCCCGTATCTCTTAATCCCTGGTGCAATCAAGTGTTACAGAAGCAGAAAAAAGTGGTTAAGCTACAGTTGAACCCTAAGCTACAATTTAACCCTTACAACGTGGGGCTTGAACTCACACACCACAGACCACGAGATCATGCCCTGAGCCAAAGTCTGACCCTTAACCGACTAAGCCACCCCGGTGCCTCCTAAAATCACCTCTTTGCACCAAAGAGGTTCTCAAGAATCCGACCACCATTCCAAAACCTCATCAGGATGATTTCTGTTTCTCTCTCTTGAGATTCATTAAATTTTTGTCATTCCATTATGCAGTTAAATCCATCCAGTGATTGTTTTTTGAGAACTTTTTCCAATTTCAGAGTTTACATTTGGTCCTTCATTTACTATTTCTATTTCCTGATAATATTTTCTAACTTTCTATTTATTAAGATTATATTTTCCTTTACAATCTTGAGATAGTTATTTATAATTGTGACTTACTATTTCTTGCCTCCTGTTTTCAACATTTGGGTGATCTCTAGGTCAGTCTCCTATGATTGTCTCTTCTTGAGTATGGGTAGAGTAGTAACAGTGTCATTCATTAGAGTATTTGGGGTTGTATTGTGGATATCATGAATGGTACACTAGAGATTCTAGATTGTTACGTATTAGAAAAGCACTGGATTTATATAAAAGCAGGCCTGGTTCATATCAAACTGTAGATTCTCTCCCTTGCAATGGATGACAGATGAAATTTCAGTTGTCACTTTAGCTTTAGTTGAACTACTTGGAGTCTGTCTGACACACATTATGCAGGAGTCAGCCAGAAACGTGGGCAGAATTTTTTACACACAACTTAGAACTTCTCTTCAGTGGCTTGGGGGGGGGGGGGGGGGGGGGGGGGGGGGGGGGGG
>NW_024412471.1:2988762-2994582 GCF_014898765.1 Herpailurus yagouaroundi
ACTTCTTGATTTTTCAAGTGCTATGCTTACCCAAACATTGTCCTCTGCTCCTTTAATCCAGTAAGACAGTTTGGTTTTGCGCTGGAATTTAGCTGATCCAAGTAGGGCAGACTAAGGTGTGCTCTTGGCCAAAACTTTGCAAAATGGAAAAGTCACCATACACAGTTCTTTGTGTCTACCCGCTTTTATTCAGTCTCCCCAGCACCTTCAGATAATCTTTTAGAAACATACTTTGTCCCCAGTTTACAGATACTATCTGCAAGAGTTACTCTGAAAAAAGTAAGCAGCCATTACCAGAAGCTTAACTCATTCTGTCAGAAATGGCAGCTTAGCATATTGGGTTTGAATCTCTGCATGGCTGTCTAAGCTTGGGCAAGCTGCTTAAATGACCTCTAAAGTCACTCCTGCCCCAAGTGTGCAAAGGACAAAAACCAGGGTGTATAGAGGAAGATAAATTAGGGGGCACATGTAAGAGGAGCTGAGTGGGTACAGTCACACCTTTGGGAAGGGACTGGAGTAGACCACCCTCACTTTTCTTCCTTCATCATTCAATTTCAGAGACACCAGATCCTTCTGGCATTTCAGCTTTGTAGTAAGCCACCACACACCTTTGCACCCAAAGAATGGTCTTGTGTGCTGAGGCTTTTGATGAAAACACATTCCCTGACCGGGAATCGAACCCGGGCCGTGGCGGTGAAAGCGCCAAATCCTAACCACTAGACCACCAGGGAATTGGTTGCTGACCTCTTTTTCCTGCCCTCTGATGATAGCTCTATTGGAATGCTACTCTAGTTGTTTTCAGTCTCCCTATCCTTCCTTCCTTCCAGGGATGGACCTTTTAGGTCCTACCCTCCAAATTTTCCTAAAAGGCAAGCCCACAGGCTACGCATGGGGTGCCCTGTCCCCCAAGTAATGGCCGCCTAGGCAGCCAGGTGACCAAGTCAACAGGGTATTTGTGCCTCTAAGACTACAAGTTCAGAACTGACCTGGAGATGCACCTTTTCCTAGAGACATGCGTGAGAGATCAGATTGCTGTGAGGGGGCTGCATGGGAGGCTCCCAAGGTGAGGAGGGGCTAAGCACTGAGACCTGGTGTCAATGACAACAGGATGGTGAGGTTTTAGGGTGATGGGGGGGGGGGTTCCAGAGCTGAAGACCAAAAAAGAATTCTTGAAGACGTCTTTGGTGCAAAAAGTGATTTTATTAAAGCATGGGACAACCCGTGGGCAGAAAGAGCTGTGCTGCGTTGTGAAGAATGATTGGTTTTATACTATGGAGTTAGGGAAGGTAGAGTCAAAAGGGAGGCCTCCAGAGGGACTTTGCTGTGATAAAGAGGACTCCGGAGATACCAGATACCTGAGGCCTTGCTATTGTCCAGCTAAGGTGGTTTTTCCCTCTAGCAAAGCATTAGCATTAAGACAGTGGGGAGTTCCTGGGAAACATTTTACTCTGCTGGCCTCAAGTATCAGTCAATGGGCTGCAGGTTATAAGGAGACTTAGTTTCCTGCCATTTCCTTCTGCCTTTGTTCCCCATATCACTGTGGAGAGGTGATGTTGGGGCTCCAGGAAACCGAGTCTCTAGGTTTCTAGACATTAGGCTATTGATAAGACGGCCTTTCTCTTGTAATTTACTGAGATATTTGTAAACGGATGGAGACCCAAGTCCTGTATGACTGTGATCTCTATCAGCTGGCCATTTGTTTTCTTTCCTTTCCTTTGTCCTGGGGCAGCCAGGAGTGCCTGAGGAATGTCACACACATCCCATGGGATGTGCTAGCATGCTAGCTTGTATTTTGCCCTCAGCCTGCCTGAGTCTCCCTTGTCAGAAATCTCTTTTAAGCAAGGCCCTGATCAGAACTCGGATTGTCGCCCCCCTCCCCCCAAAACATTTTGAGACTTACATTGTTTCCATCTCAGTTGGAATCCTTTGTTTCCAGGCTTCCAATGCTCAGAGCAAAAAACCTTAAGAGAGTTCTTTTTGACTCTAATGTAGTGCTCAACCCCCACATCTAGTTAGTCAGGAATTTGTGTTTTCCACATCTAATTAATTAGTCAGGAATTAATTTATCAAGTATGGATGTTGATCTACACGTTCCTCCTCTTTCTTGATTTCTGAATAGGTCAAACAATGCTCTTGATAAAAGTGGGGAGATCGATTTAAACAAGTGATCCTTGGCTCACTCAAGGTCTTAGGTTCCAGACAGTCTCAGCATGGTTGGGTGATGTGATCTGATGCTTGGGTCGAGAGCGAACAGTCAAGAAAGAATTCTTCAGACATTTTCAGTGCAAAAAGGTGGTTTTATTAAAACATGGGGACAGGACCTATGGGCAGAAAGAGCTGCATTGAGATTGTGAGGAGTGACTGATTATATAGAGTTTTCTATCCTATGGAGATGAAGGTGACATTAGAGCTCCAGGAAATTGAGTGTATAAGGTTCCTGGAGGTCTGGCGATTATTAACATTGTGCTTTTCTTGTAAACCATTAAGATGATGGGGAAAAAAAAAACCCTGACCTTGACAGGGAAAAATTATGTTATAAGACGGCCAACTGTAAAGGGCAAACATAGCTAGCCTCCTGTAGCCCAAGAGTAAACTCTGACCTATGTAAGCTTAGAAGGACCCCAGCGTATGAGATGCTGAACCAGTGTTTGTTTTGGGCTTTCATAGAAGTGCTGCTCCTGTTCCCTAAATATTAGTTCTGCTTAAAACCACATTTGCTAAGTTACTGGGAGATAAAACTCCCTCTTAACTGCTTGTTTGAGCTTCTGTAAACCTGCTTGGCGTAACCACCCTTCCCCATTCTCGGGTACCGCATTCTGTTCGAACTAGATAGAAAACTAATATTATAAACAATATGATTCAGCATTCAACTAGCTAGAGTCAACAAGTTATATTTTAAAATTCTTCAGGACTGTGTGATTGGTGCCCGCCTTATATTTTAAAGACCTACAACATTGTGTGATTGGTGCCCGCCCTTTCAAACTGCCACCCTTTGCAACCCGACTGGTCAATACAGCCTTTATAAGACATTCCCAAAGCTTGTTTGGGGCCAGACTTTTGGGACCTGTGGTATTTCCCTGTCTGGCCCGGCCGCAATAAACTTGTTTTGATCCTGTTTTTGCTGTCCGGCGTTCATAAGCGATCGCGACCTACAACACCGACAGGACTGATAGGGAATTCCAGTCCCTGCCCGGAAGACTCTCCTTCCGGGATCTTCTTCCTGCCCCACTTGCCACATGCCAAATTGCCACCAACGCAGAAGTAGCAGGCTATAGATTGCCCCTATGCTTATGCTCGGGGCTCAGATCTTTGGAGAGACCTTCTCCCCTGAGCCCACTGATGTAAATAAATCTCCAATCCTCCAAGATCTCCTGGCTCTGTAACAAAGACAGTGACACACTGATGGAGTTTCATATCCTGCATGACTGTGATCTTTTGATCTTTAGGGGTTGACCATTGTCTTTTCTTTGTTCCTGGGCAGATATTAGTGCTTGAGGAATGGGGGTGGGGTATGTAGGGTGTCACTTTGCCTTTCCCCTCAGCTTGCCTTTTGTTATCTCATCGGTGGAGGTGATGAGGTTTTGGGTGATAGTGGGGTTCGTGGGGTCCGGAGCCGATGGCCAAGAAAGAATTCTTGAAGCCGTCTTTGATGCAACAAGGTGAATTTATTGAATTCAACAAGGTGAATTTGTTGCACGGGGACAACAACCATGAGCAGAAAGAGCTGCCCAGGGACCATGAGGCCATGAGGAGAGACTGGTTATATACTATGGGGTTGGGGGAGGTAAAGTCCTGGGGAAGTTTCCAATGAGATTTTCATATGCTAAAGACTCACAGGATAGTGGAGGCCTGGCTATTGTCAAGCTAGGGTTGTTTTCCCTCTAGCAAAGCATTAGCATTAAGACAGCAGGGGGTTCCTAGAGAAACTTACTCTGTTGGCCTCAAGTATTTGTCAATGGGCTGCAGGGTTTAAGGAAACAGTTCTATCTGCCATTTCCTTCTGCCTTTGTTTCCCCCCATCTCTATGCAGGGGTGATGGAGACTTAGGTCCTGCAGGACTATGATCTCTATCAGCTAACCATTGGATTTCCCCCTTTCCTTTGTTCTTGGGCAGCCAGGAGTGCCCAGGAGTATCACACATGTCCTACATGGGGGGGAGATGTTTTCAGCCTGTCAGTTTGCCTTTTGCTCCCTCATCAGGGGTGGCTTGTCTTTGGCTCTGCCCCCAACTTCACCCTCTTACTGGCCCGTGTCCTGTGTGCACCTCCTCTCCTGTAGCAGAGTCAGGAGCCCCACACGTTCCTGTTCAACCTGCAGGGAAGCGAGAGGTTCTTTGGCAGAGTTTGGAAGGACCCGGAGAGGTGCGAGTGTGCATGGAGTCAGCTTGTGGTTTCCTCACTGACTGCAGCCATTCACACTCCTGTAGAGGAAATGGCACCCGCTCCCTCTCTTCTGTCTTGATGGGGCCCCCAAACCCCACAAAACAGAAAAATGAATCTTCTCTAACTGGGCGGAGAAAGAGGAAGATAGATCAAGGAGGGAAAGAAAGGGAATAATGGCATTAAATTTCCTGATCTAAAGCTACCATAAAGTCTGCCTCCTCTAGGAGCTGGCCATCCAGTCACTGATGAGAATGATATGGTCCATTCCTGTTCTGGTCTCCAGTTTGGGCCAAAGTTGAAAAAGGCCAACCACCTCGGTGGGGTGTCTAATAAAGCCATTAGATCAAATTACTCAGTAGAATTTTTGTTCTTTTTTTTTTTTTTTTTTTTCAACGTTTATTTATTTTTGGGACAGAGAGAGACAGAGCATGAACAGGGGAGGGGCAGAGAGAGAGAGGGAGACACAGAATCGGAAACAGGCTCCAGGCTCTGAGCCATCAGCCCAGAACCCGACACGGGGCTCGAACTCACGGACCGCGAGATCGTGACCTGGCTGAAGTCGGACGCTTAACCGACTGCGCCACCCAGGCGCCCCGAATTTTTGTTCTTTAACAGAGGCAAACCTGAAAACGTTTCAGACATTACTTTTCTCTGAAAACTATCCCTGCCTCTGCTGAAATTCACACTGTAAGACCTGGTCAGTACGGAAACTAAAGATGCAAAAAAAAAAAAAAAAAAAAAGGTTGGGGTGTTGCAAAAGTTGAAATAAAACTGCCCCTAAAAAAGAATCTAAGACCTATGAGGAGAAATCCTGTCATCACAAAATATGCACGGAGCGTCCCTGGGTCCTCCACCTTCTGGCAAATCCTGAAACTCTTGTGGTTTATATTTGGCCTGGTCGCCTAAGTGTATTTACTACAGGCCAGAAAACATGATTTGGTCTATATGGATATTTGACATTTTCAAACAGACAAATGCCCTAAGAGATCAACCTATGTTAACGAACCTGCTAAAAGACGAAAGTGTGATTAAAATATTGAACTAAATGAGCCGGGTAGAATAAGCGACAGCGGCAAGAATCGGAAGGACCCCACTGCCAGGAGGGTCGCGGCGCGTCGCAGAGCCAAAGTGTTGGCGGAGGAAGAGCGCGCACCCGACGTCTGCCCTGGGGCCCCTCGTACTGCAGGCTGACACTGCGTTCGTTGCGGTTCCCAAGGCCAGGCTGCTGAGGGCACCAGGGTCCCGTCCTGGGGAGGGGGAGGGAGTGGGGAGGCACTGGGTCCTTTGCCAGGGCCGCTTCGGGGGCGCGGGCTCCTCGCTCGCAGGGGCGCGGCTGTTTCCAGGGCCTTGGGCGGTTCAAGCGAAGTCGGCGAGCGCGATAGTTGGGGCCAAAATGCCGCTTTTGGGGGTTAGAGCCGGAGACCAGGCCGCCTGCCTC
>NW_024412472.1:0-12348 GCF_014898765.1 Herpailurus yagouaroundi
CCCGCGCCCGCCCGGCCCGTCCGGCCGCGCCCGCCCGGCCCTCCGGCCTCTCCCGGGCGGCGGCGGCGGCGGTGCAGCCGGGGGCTTTGTTCTGAGCCGGAGACAATGGGGGAGGGGGGGCCTGGGCCTGCGGGACGAGGGCGAGCGTGAACGTGAGCGTGGGGGCAGGGCCTGGGGGTCTTTGTGTGTGTGACATCGAGTCGGGGGTGCGGCGTGAGAGTGTGAGGGGGTGTGGGTGCGGGGTGCGAGCAGGGTGTGTGTGTGCTACTCCGAGTGTGAGTGCATCAGCAGTGTGAGTCAGTGCGTGTCACTGGGAGGTTGTGTGTCCGTGTGTGTCTGTCTGGTTGTGTGTGTATGTGCGTGTCACTCCGAGGGTGTGTGGGTCAGAATGAGTGTGTGTCATGGTGAGCAAGTCTCAGTCAGGGTGTGTGTGTGTGTGTGTGTGTGTGTGTGTGTGTGTGTGTGTTGCCTGCCTCTTTGGAAGCCATGTGTCAGAATGTGGAGGATGGGTGTGTGACAGAGACAAACTGAGACAGAGACAAAGAAACTAAGGGGGAGAAGTAAAGAGAAACAGAGGAGAAACAGGCAAAGCCTGGAGTGGAAGTGGGGCATCCAGCCTGGTGCTCTGAGTTTGTGCCCAGGATGCTTAGATGAGAATCTTGTTCAGGAGACAGAGGGAGGTCACCACAGGCCTGGTCCCACGTGGAGGGGGTGGGGAGAGGGAGGTCTAGAAGCACAATGAAGTCAGTGTGGTGTGGGTTGGGCCTGCAGCCATGGGGTCATAGGCCAGAAAAATATTGTTACTTATGTCAACTCCCCAAATACCCACAGGGGACACGGTCATAGCCCTACTCAACCCACAAGGGACACAATCGTAGGCAACACACACCCACAAGAGATACCTTCACAGCCATCACATACCCCCAGGAAGTACTGTCAGAGCCAACACACACGCAGATGATGCTCTCAGGACAACACACACCCACAAGAGAATTGGTGCAGCCAACACATCCCCACAAGATCACTGTCAAGGCCAACACGTACCATGGGAGACACACTATTACTGCCAACATCTCCTTGTACACACTGTCACAGCCATGCACATCCACTGGAAACAGTCACAGCCAACCCATCATCTAGGTTATACTTCATCAGAGCTGCCTGTACATAGCAGGTGTTCCAGAGTCCTGACACTAACAGGACGCTGTGTTGCAGTGGCCCTTACCACACACACACTGGAACAACCCCTGCTTTTTTGGTGACATGAATATACCAGGAGTGAGCTGTCCCAATTGCTAAACAAGCTCCCATTAACTTACGATGCTCTCACTCCTCCTCCATAGACCCCTAGGCTCAACGTCTTGTTCCCTGAAAACTGGGGACCTGGATCAGTCTTCCCTTCATCCTGTAGCCTGCCTTGATTTGAAGTGTCCTTCTAATACCCCAGCCTCACAGCTTCTTGAGCTCCTTAGCTCCTGTTATCTCCTTCTTCCCTCCCAGGACTACTTTGTAGAACTGGTCCATCTCTAAAATTGTAAACCCCTCCTTTCCACTCTCTGCGCACAGCCTCCTGTGTCCTTCCAGCTCTCAGATGCCCTCACTCCCATTATACTTACTCTTCAACCTCATAATGGCCTCTTGCCCTTGACCTCTTTGCTTTTTCCTCATCTGCCCCTTTCTGGCTTTGTGCTTTCCTTCCAGTATACACACCCGGGACTATCCCTTCAGACACTCCTTGGCCACTCTTTGTCTCATTGTCCTTGAGCCCACCCACCCCACAAAGTCTCAACCCAAATTCTCAACCACACCAAGTAATGCTTCTATAAATTCATGCTTCTATAAATTCCACCCTCAACTGGCCCTCCATAAATAAGTAGAGGAAATTTTTTCTGTTTTCTTCATACCCCTTAACCTCACATCCCTCAGCCCATTGTTTTCAGCAGATTAGTCAATCCACTGGTTTATTCATTCAGCAAACCCATATTAAGTACCTGCCCTGTGCCAGGCAGTGTGGTAGGTGTGGCATTACAAGGGTGAATGAAATGGACATGGTCGTTGCCCTCACGGAGCTTACAGGCTATCTGGTGAGTGCTGTGCCATGGTAGCACACAGCAAGGAAAGCTAAGAGAATGTAGGGATGTCAGAAGAGGCTTTCTGGAGGAAATGACGTTTAAGCTTAAGCTCAATGGATAAATAGGGAGTCAGCCAAGCAAAGGAGAGGTGGAGATGAGGTAGACTGGGTGGAAAATATTCAAAACCATGGGAGCAAACATGGAAAAGCCCACTTGCAAGAAGTATTTTATGTCCAAGAGGTAAAGCAATCCAGTGAGCCTGGCACTAATAGTATGTTGTGAGGAGAGGTGAGAAAGTCTGGGAGAGGTGGAGAGACAGCTAGTCAGATCATGTGGTTCTTGTAGGTCACAGGAAAAAGATTATCTAACCCCAAAATAATGGAAAGTCTCCTAATGTTTTGAAGCTACAGTGTGATATGATCAGATCTGGTTTAGAACTACCAAGTCTGACAGTGTGGAGACTGAAAGGAGGGATCTGTAAAGGAGGATCGTTGGCTGTTGCAGGAAGGAGAGGAGGACACTGGCCTGAACTGGAATGGTAGCAGCAGAGAGGGAGAAAGTAGATGGTTTCAAGAGTTGTGTAGGCAGCAGGGTCAGCAGGGCTCAGCAGTGGGATGGATGTAGAGGTGAAGGGGAGGGAAGCAGTAAGAGTAGACAATCTGGTCTGTTCACTCACTGAGAAAAGTGAGGCCATCCAGTTTGAATTTCCTCAGCTTTCTGCCTCCACCCTCAAATTTTATCTGCATTCCCCTCAATCTTTTTTTTTTTTTCCTATGAAGAGGTGTCTCTTCTGTTTAAGACTACTTCACCCATCCCCTCCTGCCTCCATGGGGACATCACTCCCCTAATTATTCTGTGTCTTATTCATTCTCCAGTTTCTCCCTTTGTACCCATTCCTCCTGCGAGCATACACAGAGCCTCCAGTCTCCCCTGCCTCCCTGAAGCCTGTAGTCCCCAATGAGCTAAGAGACCCTCTCATGTTGCTTCACTGTGAAAGGGTCTTCTGCATGGAGCTGTTCCCACTTCCTCACTTCCCCTTTACTCTTGCCCCTCCAGGGTCATGGCTCTCCCTAAGAGAAAGTGACCTCTCACCTGCCAAATCTAGAGGTTCTTTTCAAAAGTCCTCAACTGCCTGACCCCTTGGCATGGTCTGACATTGTTGACCATTCTTTTCTCTTTGAGTCATTCTTGTCTTATGGCTTCTGAGCCACCATTTTATTCTGTCCACATTTAGTGAGGTCTCAAGTGCCAACCACAATGCCAGGTGATGGGAATATTATGAGAGAAGACACTATTCATACACTCAGGAAGTTTAAACCTCAGTGGAAGAGCCAGGCAGATAAACAGATGATTACAATATGATGGGGTCCGTGCATCTCTCTCCCAGAGTTCCTCCTTGCTGTTCCTTCTCAGTCTGCTTTGGAGAGCCCCTAAATGTTACTGTTCCTTAGGGTTCTGGTTTGGACCTTCTTATTGTCTCACTGTATACACTCCTCTAGGTGATCCATCTCATTCATTTCCAGGGCTTTAATTATCATCTCTATAGGCTGATGACTCCCAAATGTCTACTTTTTCCGGACCTCTCTTCTGACCTGCAGACCTCCATATCTGCTTCCTACCTGGTCTTTGCTATACAGCTGAGAAGCACCTAAATGTCCAAACCTGAACTCATCATGTCTTCCCTCCACCACCACTGTCTGCATTGAGTTATCAAGCTACACATCCAGAAGTCAACTTCAGCCAATGCCTTGCCTTTGCCATCTGTCTTTCTCCAACCCAGAAAGTCACTGGAACCTGCTGGTCCTACCTCCTTTCCAGCGCTCTCTGGCATCCCATCCCCTTTGCTCCATGGCTTCAGCTACTGCCCTCACCTCATTGTCTGTTCACAAAAATTACTACAAGAGCCTCCTAACTTGTCTCCCTAGACTTCTACTCTTCCTCTTCCAGGCCATTCTTTTCAATGCAGCAGGAGGGATCTCTCTAAAGTGCAAATCCTGCCATGCATTCCCTGCTCAGTATTCTGCAATGTTTTTCCATTATCTTGGGTGAATTCTCCACTTTAATGAGGCTCAGGAGATCCCTCACGATCTGACTCCCCTCGGCCTTCCCAGTCTCATCATCTGTGTCATTTCCCTACCTTCCTCACATTCCAGGTTCTAGCCATATTGAATTCCTTGTAGTTCCTCAAAGACATGCATTCTGCTAAGCTTCTGGCCCTTTGCACATACTGTTCTCTGCCCTAAAAGCCCTTTACTCCCCTCTTCTTATGGCTAGCCCCTTCCCATCCTCAGATCTAGTCTCAAACCCCACCTTTCCTGACTTTACCGTGCAGGCTTGGGATCCTCTTGTCTGACTGTTGTCATTGCCTCTTCCCCGTTCTGTCTCTCTGACTGGGCTGGGGCCTCTTGATGGCAGGGTTGCATATTATATATCTTCATCTCCCTGGGACCCTTTACATTCACATTCATGGCAATGAACAAATGCATGAATAAATGAAGCCGCTTACTGCATATACCTCACCCTCATTCACTCTTTAGAAGATTGACATCTGGTCTCAGCTGCCCACACAATCGAGACATTTCCACACGTACCCACTTGTCCCACTGGAGACATTGCCACTCCTCTCCCCCACAAACTGTCCTTCCTCACCCTATGTTCTCCTCCTCTCTGCCCTTCACATGGGCTTCTCTTTTCCTGGATCTTCTTCCTCTCCCTCTCTGTACTTGATTTCTCTTTCATTCAGTTGGCAAATATTTAAGAAGCACCAGAAATTTGCAGATACAAATATATTGCTCCAGGTGCCTATTGGGGTTCCTGGAAGGAGAGGAAGATGAGGAAGCTGTGACCTGCCATCAGGCCACAAGGCACGATAGTGCCCACCATCTGCTCCACTCCAGCAAGCCCCCTTCCTGGGAGGTGCCATAGGCTGCTCCTCCCTCCACCACCCCTCACACACACCCACTGTGGGTCCTCCCAAATCCTGGCACCCTTGGCCCTGCCCCTCCCCATATCAGGTGCCCAGACACCTGTGTGTGCCCTCTTCCTCTTCCCTATCCTTCCTGTGGTAACAGAAGCAACTGGACTGTCTGATGCCCTGAGACCTGCAAGCAAAAGCCCCTCCCAGGAGTTCATGCTGCTGGATCCTATCTTCTTCCTGGCTTCCCTCTGCCTGCCCCTTACTTCAGTTCTACGGTCCATGTTTCCTCAGTAACCCTCTGACTCCCAGGCATTTTCAACTACTGACACTTGGGAGGGACTACTACTGAGTTCCTATGTCCACTGGTGAGAGGGTACCTCCTCCCACTGGTCTGCTTGGAACCCCCAAGCCTGGGTCAGGATGCCCCTCTGTGTTCACTTGGCACACTAGAATGTCCTTGTTTATGTTTGTCTCTCTAGGCTGCTTATGGAAGGAGCTAGACTGCATCTCCCATTTGGTTGGTGAGGAAGGAGGAGGGGAAGAAGGAAAGGGAGGAAAGGAGAGGGTATAGGTGTGTGTTGGTTCTGACAGTGCTTCCAGGGGGGATGTGACGGCTGTGAAGTTATTCCTTGTGGATGTGTGTTGCTGAGGACTGTGTCCTTTGTGGGTTGAGTAGAGCTGACCTTCCAGCCCCACCATTTACCACCTTAGCTTCTCTGAGCTCCCCTTTCCTCAGGTGAAAATGGAGGCAACATTCAGAGAGTTGCTTGAGAATTTAGAAAGAAAACAACTGGTAAGTGTTGAACGGTTAACTTAGTTTACTTCCAACATCTCAGTTCTTCTACTGTGTTCCCCTGACCCTCAACCTCTCACTTCCCTAAACTTGTTCTTTCCTCTTGACATCTCTGGGTTGCTGCTACGTTTTCACCTTCTTTTCTTGCTCCAGCCTCACTGGCCTCCTCTGCAACCCAGACTATCAGGGTCATCCCTTGCTGCCCATCACCACCAGCCCTTGCCCTCTCACCCTGCCATGCCTGTCCCAGATCATGTCTCCCTACCTGTGGACACCATGAAGGCAGGGACTCTGTCTGTCCAAGTCACTGCTATATCTCTACTGCTTAGGATGATGGTTGGCCCGTTGTAGGCCTTCAATAGATATTTGTTGAATAAATCTATTAATGAATCATTTCACATGCATGCCCTGGGCCAGCTTCTCCCCATTTTTTCTTTGTCTCCTGGAGACCTCCAAGCATCCTCTGGCCCCTTCTCCTGTCTCACCACCTGACTCCATGCCCACCTGACCCTCTACTTGGACTGGCATTTCCTCATCACAGATCTCCTCCTCTAACCCACCTTGTGCACACTGTCAGAATTATTCTCTTATAGCAGAATTCTGCTTGTTCTCCTTCCCTGTTGTGTTGCCTCGCCCTTCATCAGAGCATTCCAAGCCTTCCAGTAGAGAAGCAATATAAGGTAACGAAGCACTAACTTTGGAGTCCATCAGAGCTGTGTTCCACATCTGCCACCCACTCTGACCCTCAGTTTCCTTATCTGTGAAATAACACTTATCCCAGAGTTGTCGAGTGTGTCTGGCACACAAGAGCAGCTGACATTTATTCAGCCTTCACTGCCAGACGATGGGCTAAGTTTTTGGTAGCATTCTTTCATTTAACTCTTGTGTCAACCATATAAAATGGACACTTTAATCCCCTCATTACCAAGGAGGAAACTAAGAAAGGTTGAACAATTCACCCAGGACTACACTGTAAGTGGCAGAGTCAGAATTTGCACTGAAGTCTGTCTCACAGCAGAGAGACTTGGCTTGGGCACTTACAAAACACATACTGTGTGCCAGACACTGTTCTAACGGCAAACACAGTGTAGGAAGTGCTATTATTGTCTCTACTTTATAAATGAAGAACTGGAAGCTCAGAGAAATTGAGTGGCTTTCCCAGTGTCACAAAGCTAGTAAGTGTGAAGCTGGGCAAAAAACATTTGGTTTGGCCCCTGAGTCCACGTTTTCACCACTATCCTGTCCTGCCCTACTGTGATATATTGCCTCCCTATCGTAGAAGTGCAGTGTGTAGTGATGAATCAATCTATGCTGTGTTGTTGAGTTGTTTAGTTGATTTATTCTTTATCATTTCCCACTGCAGGAGGCTTGCACCCTTCAGACTCTCCTGAAACTATTCTCTCCAGATCTCTAGTGAATTCCTTACTGATAAAATCAATGGCCACTTCTCAGCCCTCGTCTTGCATGAAGTCTCAGCAGCCCTGGACACTATTGATCCCTCCCTTCTTGTTGAAATATTTCCTCCCTTAACTTCTGTGATACTGCCTCCTCTTCTTCTTCTCTGAGAAGAATAAAGGTCTCCTCAGTCCGCCCCTTAAATATGACTACTCCTCAGGGTTCTATGCTAGACCCTCTTCTTCCTCTGCACATCCTAGCTGATGGGTCTCCAAGCCCATGGTTTTCACCTACCCCTGATTTGTCCAAATCCCTGTCTCCAACCCAGACCTCTCTCCTCCAGACCTGCAAATCCAATTGTGTCTGGGACATCACCATGTGGGGATCCCAATGGGCACCTGAAAAAATGGCTTCTCCTTGGTGGTATCCTAATGGCACCACTTTAGTAACCAGGCCAGAACCCTGGGATCAGTCTAGACCCTTCCATTCCCTCACCCTTCCTGACACATCAGTGGCCAAGTTTTAACCAACTTCACCTCCATTATCTGTGTCTTCTGCTACTGACCTGGGCTGTCACAGACACCTCATACCTGGTCTCTCTCCTCCCATATGTTCTCTTCTTCTGGCCTCCATTGTCTTGCTAGCACTCCCTCCCTTCAGCTCCCCTGCCATTTCTTCCTTTCTTCATCCTTCCCTTCTCTCTGCATCCTAGGCAGCATGGAGTGCATAGTCTTGGGATCAAATTGGGGCTGTGTTAACTCAGAAAAGTTGTTTCACACTGAGGAAGGCAGGACACCTTCCTCACAGGGTTGTTATGATTAAATGGAGGTATGTCTGTGAACTACCTGGCATAGAGCCCAGCACACCATTAAAGCTCAGAAAAGGGACTTTTCCTCTGCTTGTATCTGTCCCCAGCCTCTCTGAAGTGGCTCCCAGGAACCAGTCCTCGGGAGGAACACAACCCTCCCATGAGTTTTCTCAGGGATATCCTGGAAAGCCAGTTTGTCAGCCTTCTCCTTCCTCCCTTCCTCACCCTCCTCTCCTCTCTGCCCTCCAACACAGCTCTGTCTCCCACTTCTATTTACCTCCCCCACCTCTCCAGGCTAGCTATGTCCACTCTGACTTAGCTCCCCCCTCTGTAGTAACTGCACTCGCCCTCTCCTTTGCCCTTTGCCACATGTGCTCTCTCCTTTGTCACGCTGGCTTACTTTCTCTCAGTCTTGCCCCAGTCATCCCCACCAGCATTCTCACATCCCTTCCTCTCCCCGTTATGCCTAGCCCTCCCTTTGCTCACCAAGGTTACTCTCTTCCTCCATGATTTCTACGCCAGTCTGCCTTTCCAGTCCCCCCCCTCACTCTGTTGTCTTTCTGGTCCCTGCCCCTCCCTGGCCCTAGGACAGGAAGTTGAGGGAGGAGGCCTGGGCGGTGCCAGCTCCCCCAGCCTGCTTCCCTTCGGTACCTAGGCCACTCCTCTACTTCCTTCTGGAGCACCCCCTTCCTTTATGGTCCCCCTACTCCTCCCCCAACCCACCTCTCTTTCCTCTCCCATGTTCCCCCTGCTCCCAGGTCCTGTAGACACACAGGCTGCGGTGGGGGGAGGATTGACATCACATCGAAGGCCCCAATGAACAGCCTCGCCCCTCCCCCTCCTAATGAGAACCAGCTGTGGTTCCAGAGGCCCAGATGTGGGGCTAGAGAGGGAGAGCGGGATGGAGCCAGAGGACAGAGCAACAGGACCAAAACACTGAGGGCATGCAGCAAGGCAGAACTTGGTGGGAAAGGACAAGTGACCGATCTGGGGGAAGAAAGAAGACAGGTCTGGGCAGGAGACAGGTGGACTACTGAGGCCAGATCTGGGGGAAGGGACAGGACAGACCTGGAGAAGGAAAGAGACAGGAACAGGGAGGAGGAGCCAGTCCTGGGGAAGAGGCACTGAAAAGCACCGGACAGATGGGGAGATGGTGAGAGGAGAGTTGGAGACAGGATGAGACAGTCTCTGGAGAGAGTCTGGAGTGCGAGTTTGGAACTGGAAGTCCTGGAGCAGGAAGTGATGAGGCACAGTCCAGACAGAGGCCCCAGGGACCTAAAGGTCACAGCTGCAGCCACAGAGCTGACCACGAGTGCCCCGGCAGCATGTGCGAGAGCATGCCTGTGTGTGGGTGGGTCTGCGAGTGTATGGCACGTGCCTGCCGGTGTGTCTGCACACGTGAAAGTGTGTCTGTCTGTGTACCTGGTTGGGATGTGTATGTGAATGTGCCCGTGTGTATATTGTGGGGGGATATCATGCGAACATGCCTGCCCATGTGAGGCTGGTAAGAAAGTGTCTTTCTGTGTGTACGAAAGCAGGCCTGTATGTGTCTTTGTATGCCTGCATGTGTATGTGGGCGGGGGTAGGTTCCATGGGAATGAATATGCCCATCTGTGTGTGTGAAAACATGCTTCTCTGGGGGGGGGGTGTATCTGCATATGTGCACTGGCTGTGTATATGTCAACGTAGCCCCTGTCCAAATATGTATGAGTGTGTGCTGAACGTGCCTATCTGTATGTGAGTCTGTGTAGCTGGCTGTACATGGGTCTGTGACTGTGAGTATGCACCTTTCTGTGCCCAATGTGAGATTATACTGGGGGTGTTTGCAATGGACAGGAACCCAGGTTATACAGGTTAGGATAAGGGGCAACTGCCTGGGCCTGAATGCCTCTTCTTTCAAGGCTGATGATTCACCTGAGCTTTTATCTCATACCACTCATACATCCTTTCATTCAGAAAACATATTGATCACAAACTATGTACCATGCTCCGTGCTACACACAACGGTGAATAAGATACAATCCTAGCCTCTCACATAGCTGACATCCTGTCTCTGGGTGGGGAGACAGAGAATTATAATACAGTAATAAATACATCGGCCTCACTGTCCATTATCTTCTCTCCCCATCCACCATAACTGCTTTTTCTCCACTGATTGATTAAATAAATACAACCAACTCTTAACCCTTGATCCTTAACCCAGTCTCTAGGCCCAGATCCCTGACCTGAGCCCCTGGGCCAACCCTGTGCACTCACCCTCTCCGCTCTCTGAGTCAGACCTATGTTCACTCACTTCCTTGTTCTGAATTCCTCCGACCTATTATCCAATGTGGCAGTTCCATGAGCTTCTCAGACTTGAGTCCCCAAGGAGAGTGCACACAGAGCAGCCCAGAACTCTGAAGCCAGGATGAAGGGATCCATCAGAGATGGTGTTGAGAGGTGCTGAGAAAGCAGCTTCCAGATGCCCGGCTCTGAGCTCCTTGGTTCCATTGCCTCTAATTCTCACAGAATCATCTGGATTAGGAAAATAACTCAAACTTCAGAATCCCTACTGTTTTTATTGCCTCACACAGGTGGGAGGGATGGGGAATGGAAGTGTAAGTGAGAGGTCAGAAACTCCCTTGGGAGGACAGGAAGTCCTAAAGCAGAGCTAATACATAAAAACCTGAGGACACACTTCTGTAGCCACAGGACTGACCTTGGTGCCTCAGGGGCACAGGCTCACATGTGTTTGTGTATGTCATCTGAGTTGGCATGTCCATGGACATGCTGTCTGTGTCAGCACCTGAGTGTGGTGGTGTAGAATTATAAGGCTCTGACCTTGCACTCAGCATTGATTGCCTGCTCAACCATGCTGGACAGAGTCCAACTAAGACCCTGAAGTTGCTGCCCTCAAGGAGCCTGTAATTCAGGGCTGCTATGCAGTTTATTGCCAGTGTGCACCTAGAGCAGTGAGAGCCCAGAGGCTCTGATGGTACGATGGGCTCTGCAGGTAGGGGGAGAGAGACGTCATAGAAGATTCCACAGAAGACAGGACATTGGAATTGGATCTTGAAGACTGAATAGGAGATGGCCACTTGGAGAGGACTTTTAAAGGATATCACAAGACGAGAGAGCTGTGCATACAGGGCGAAGAGTGGGGATGGCTTTAGTGTTGGGATGCAGGGTGTGGTGGAAGAAAGTAAAGGTAGGGCGCACTGGAGAGGTGGCAGGCTCAGATCAGGAAGCTATATATTAAGGACACTGTACTTTATCTTTTGGGCTAGAGGTTGCCTATGAACTCCCTGAAACTGCAGACACAGTCTGCGTGTATGTGTATGTGCATTTTTTTTTTTTCTGGAGAGGAGCAGCAGTTTTTTTGCCGTCAGTAATGGGGAACCCATGGAAGCCTCTCTTCAGGAGTGATTTGGTTAAAGCTGCATGGATAGCTCTGGTCAGGTGGAGACGGGTCAAAAGGTCCAAGCCAGGAGGCAGGGGGAGCAGTAAGTAAGGGGCTGCTGTAGGAATCAAAAGGACAGATGACTGTGTTCAGACTAGGTCAGCAGCTGCAAAGCAAGAGGAAAGAGCAGACTTGAGACATGTCTTATTGAGATGGTCAGGTGTTGATGACTAACTAGAAATCAGACTGAAAAAAAGCAAAGAAGCAAGAAGAGCTGCTGAGTGGTTGTACTGTTCACAGGAAGGAGAGTGAAGGAAGAAAATCAGCTTGAGGTGAAGGTTAGGGATACGGTGTTCTGCAGCTCTCCCTGTAGGCCTGGAATCCACAGCCACATACTCTGTATGATCCATTCGGCCAAGTCTCACTGGTTCTTCAAAGGCCCCTTCCTCTGGGCTTCCACAGCACCTCATATGCCATCTGACACAGCACTAGTTACTAGTGTGTCTCCCTATCTAGACTGGGACCTGCCTGGGAACAAGACCGTGCTCTTTCTTTCTTCCTTGGGACCAGCACAGTGCCAAGCTTATAGCGGGTTAATTCTTGAATATGTCACCTACACACTGATCTAATCCATCCTTCACCCTTAAAGCAAGTTAGCTCCCTAAAAACACAATCTGTAGGAAGGAAGGAGGGAGGGAGGGATGAAGAGGATTTTTAGGGTGGTGAAACTACTCTGCGTTAATACTATAATGCATGTTGTTATATATGTCCATTATACACATATACATTATACATTTGTCCAAACCTATACAATGCACAACACACAGCTGAGTGTCCGACTCTTGATTTCAGCTCAGGGCATGATCCCAGGGTCATGGGATTGAGCCCCGCATCAGGCTCCAGCCTGCTTAAAATTCTCTGTGTCTCTCACTCTGTGCCTCTCCCCTGCTTGGGCTCTTTCTCTCTCTAAAATAATCAATTGAT
>NW_024412472.1:12358-179272 GCF_014898765.1 Herpailurus yagouaroundi
AAATAAAATAAAATAAAATAAAATAAAATAAAATAAAATAAAATAAAATAGGAAAGTCTTCAACATACTTAAATGCTGACAGAAGTCTCCAAAAGGTGATGATTGAAGGTGAGGTTACCAAAAACACATGGTTATTGAGGTATTAGTCCTGAATGAGAAGAAAAATAAGAAAGGATTGGCCATATTTTTAAGTTCAGAGATGAAAGAAAGGGAGTCCAAGGGCATTGAGACCTGGACAATAGGAACAAAACAGTCTGCTGGGGGAGGAGGGTTAGGGTGGGATGGCAAGCTGCCAGGGAAAGACTGGAACGGGTCCTGAGGAGTTCTGAAACAGGCACTTCTTGGACTCAAGATGGGTGTGCAACGGCACAAATGCCCTACAGCAGGGCTGAACATGCCTCAGTCTTGCTGTGGCTTAGGTCCCAGTCTCCCCGGACCATTGATTTCGTTCCCCACCTCCCCAATCATGACTTTTTTCCTTCTGCTTTTCTCCCAGGTCAGGGAGCCTGAGCTGGAGCCAGGGCCCAAGCTGGACCTGATCCAAAACCTGAGATCAAGTTGGGCCCAGAGCCTGGCCCAGAGCTGGAGCCCAAGTCACAACTGGATCGCCCCTGTCATGCAGAAGGAGCCGGGCATTGCGCCTTCCTGCACTGGCATGCAGAGCTCCAGGCACCTCCCCCTGCTACCACTGCTGCTGCTGCTGCTGCTGGGAGCCAGAGTGTCAGGCGCCTGGGGTCAGGCCGGGAGCTTGGACCTACAGATTGATGAGGAGCAACCGGCAGGCACATTGATTGGGGACATCAGTGCAGGGCTTCCACCAGGCACAGCAGCACCTCCCATGTACTTCATCTCCGCCCAAGAGGGCAGTGGGGTGGGCACAGACCTGGCCATCGATGAACACAGTGGAGTGGTCCGTACAGCCCGTGTCTTGGATCGTGAGCGGCGAGATCGCTACCGATTCACCGCAGTGACTCCTGATGGTGCCACTGTAGAAGTTACTGTGCGAGTGGCTGACATCAATGACCATGCTCCAGCCTTCCCGCAGGCTCGGGCTGCCCTGCAGATACCTGAGCATACAGCTCTTGGCACCCGCTACCCGCTGGAGCCTGCTCGTGATGCGGATGCTGGCCGCCTAGGAACCCAGGGCTATGCACTATCTGGTGATGGGGCTGGAGAGACCTTCCAGCTGGAGACACGTCCTGGTCCAGATGGGGCCCCAGTGCCAGAACTGGTAGTTACTGGGGAGCTGGACCGAGAGAACCGCTCACACTATATGCTGCAACTGGAGGCCTATGATGGCGGTTCACCCCCGAGGAGGGCCCAGGCCCTGCTGGATGTGACACTGCTGGACATCAATGACCATGCCCCAGCTTTCAATCAGAGCCGCTATCACGCTGTGGTGTCTGAGAGCCTAGCCCCTGGCAGTCCTGTCTTGCAGGTGTATGCATCTGATGCCGATGCTGGTGCCAATGGGGCTGTGACTTATGAGATCAACCGGAGGCAGAGCGAGGGTGATGGACCCTTCTCCATTGACGCACACACAGGACTGCTGCGGCTGGAGCGGCCACTGGACTTTGAGCAACGGCGGGTCCATGAACTGGTGGTGCAGGCGCGGGATGGCGGGGCTCACCCTGAGCTGGGCTCAGCCTTTGTGACTGTGCACGTGCGAGATGCCAATGACAATCAGCCCTCCATGACTGTCATCTTCCTGAGTGCAGATGGCTCCCCACGAGTGTCTGAGGCTGCCCCACCTGGCCAGCTCGTTGCTCGCATCTCTGTGTCAGACCCAGATGATGGTGACTTTGCTCATGTCAATGTTTCCCTGGAGGGTGGAGAGGGCCATTTTGCCCTAAGCACTCAGGACAGTGTCATCTACCTGGTGTGCGTAGCTAGGCAGCTGGATCGGGAGGAGAGGGATGCCTATAACTTGCGGGTTACTGCCACAGACTCAGGCTCACCCCCACTGCGGGCCGAGGCTACCTTTGTGCTGCATGTCACTGATGTCAATGATAATGCGCCTACCTTTGACCGTCAGCTCTACCGACCTGAGCCCCTTCCTGAAGTTGCACTGCCTGGCAGCTTTGTGGTGCGTGTGACAGCCCGGGATCCTGATCAGGGCACTAATGGTCAGGTCACCTATAGCCTGGCCCCTGGAGCTCACACCCGCTGGTTCTCCATCGACCCCACATCAGGCATTATTACCACGGCTGCCTCGCTGGACTATGAATTGGAACCTCAGCCACAGCTGATTGTGGTGGCCACAGATGGGGGCTTGCCTCCTCTCGCCTCCTCCGCCACAGTCAGTGTGGCCCTGCAAGATGTGAATGATAACGAGCCCCAGTTCCAGAGGACTTTCTACAATGCCTCACTGCCTGAGGGCACCCAGCCTGGAACCTGTTTCCTGCAGGTGGGTAAGTCCCGCACACAGCGGGATGTTGCTGTGGGCAGGAATGGATGAAAGGGTCACAGGGGACCTCAGAATAGAAACCAAGCCTTGCAGGTGCATCTGTTTATGGTGACTTATGTCAGAGGGTTTGGTCCTATCCTGTGAGCTCCAAAGTCTGTGCAGAGTGTGAGGGCTAACGACAAGATGAGAAAGCAGGGTTTGAGAGCTGGGCCAGGTGAGGCAGTTGAGAGAATTAAGATTGGATCAAGAGAAAAAGTGTCCTGTGGTGTCAAGAGGTGAGAGAAACTCTATCAAATCTCAAAGCTGTTCTGAAAGGCAGAGATGGAGATTCTGTACACCCATGTGGTTCCTGTTCCCCTAAGGGGATGCCAGTATTTATGGAGCCCTTGTCCAGTGCTGTGCTCTGCTGGAAGAAATCCCCATCCCTCTCCCTGGAGCTGAGCCTTGATGAGACATTTGGGCTCAGTCACAAGATAACAAGAAGTATTAATGAGATCCCAATATCCAGAGCAGGAAGGCCTCTCAGAGGAGGAGGTGAGAGCCCTGGACAGATTCTGGAAGCCATAGAGTGCTTGTGAGTCAGGCCTGGAGGAGACAGAGGGGGCATGAAACTAAAGAGGCAGGCCAAGGCCAGATTGCAGAAGTCCTTGGACACCAAGCCGTGAGGTAAGATTAGGACTTTACTTGGAAGGCAAAGGAGGTCACTGAACTTCTTTGAGCCAGAAGAGGGTGTGATCATATTGTTTTTTTTTTTTTAATATTTTTTTATTTGTTTTGAGAGAGAGAGAGAGAGAGAGAGAGAGAGATCAGGGAAGGAGAAGAGAGAGAGAGAGAGAGAGAGAGAGAGGGCGAGGGAGAGAGAGAGAGAGAATCCCAAACAGGGATTCCACACTATCAGTGCAGAGCCCGACAGGGGGTTTGAATCCATGTACCATGAGATCATGACCTGAGCTGAAACCAAGAGTCAATACTTAACTGACTGAGCCACGCAGGCCCCATTGTTTTTGTTTTTTAAAGACTACTTTTTGGGAGCAATTTTAGATCCACAGCAAAATTGAGTTGAGAGCAAAGATTTCAAATATACTCTCTGTCCCCATTCATATACCCTCCCCGACCAGAGTGGTTCATTTGTTACAACTGATGAACGTACATTGACACATTATCACCCCAAATCCCCAAAAATGGTTTACATTAGGGTTCACTCCTGGTGTTGTACACTGTATTTGTTTGGACAAATGTATAATGTATATGTGTATATAATGGACATATATAACAACATGCATTATAGTATTAATGCAGAGTAGTTTCACCACCCTAAAAATCCTCTTCATCCCTCCCTCCCTCCTTCCTTCCTACAGATTGTGTTTTTAGGGAACTAACTTGCTTTAAGGGTGAAGGATGGATTAGATCAGTGTGTAGGTGACATATTCAAGAATTAACCCGCTATAAGCTTGGCACTGTGCTGGTCCTAAGGAAGAAAGAAAGAGCACGGTCTTGTTCCCAGGCAGGTCCCAGTCTAGATAGGGAGACACACTAGTAACTAGTGCTGTGTCAGATGGCATATGAGGTGCTGTGGAAGCCCAGAGGAAGGGGCTTTTGAAGAACCAGTGAGACTTGGCCGAATGGATCATACAGAGTATGTGGCTGTGGATTCCAGGCCTACAGAGAGAGCCGCAGAACACTGTGACGTGTTCAGGTGACTGCATTGTTCAGGTTGGCCCCAACTATGCTGATAAGAGTTGCAGAGAGATGAGACAAAATAGTAGACAGGGACCAGATTGCAAGCTTTGACTTTGTTTTAAAAATCACAGGGGGCCAAAGAGGGGCTGTAAGCAAATCTGGTACGCCTTTTGAAACGATTGCTTTGGCTGCATCATGGAATATGGAGTATGCAAGAGAGGAAACAGGAGGTAGCAAGACCTCTTAGGAGACTAGTGCTTGAAGTCTTTACATCTCAGAAGTCCACCAGACCCTTGCGCATCTTCTCAGGGCCTAGACTTCAGGCCAGTGCCTAGATCCAGCTGATGCCTTGCCTCTGGCCAGACTCTGGGTATTTGCCTGCCTGCTGCTATCCAGCTCCCACCCACTCTCCCATGTGTTTACTCTCCCTCTTGGCCTCGGACCAATGGGTGATGACTTCCAAACTTTTTCCTCCTCATTAGTGCCTGAAGCTAGAGGGTAACTCTCCAAGGGGTTTCCTGGAGTTTTTACTATTCATAACTATAGGGAGGTGGGAGTTAAAAATGATCACCGAGTGTTCATACCTGTTCATATCTGAATATTAAGACAAGAAGTCTTAATATTCAATTCACTCAATATACATTTATCAAATATCTACCATGTGCAAGTCATTGCATTAGGGACACAGAATACAGTCATGAATGAGTCATTCGCCCCGCCCCCTGCTTCATGGAGTTTATAGTCTAGAGTGGAGATTCATGTGCAAAGAAGTAGTTGTACTGCAATAAGAAAACCTCCATGATGGGGTCTTATGTGAGGTAGACAGGCAGTATGAATGCATCCCAAAAGAGGTGAGCCTCAAGCTGAGACTTACAGGATGAGCAGCAGTTGGTGAGGAGACCAGACAGTGGGGAGTGTAGGGCAGTGGTCCAGGCACAAGTGACACACATGCACAGAGCAGTGGGAGAGCCTGACTTGTTCAGGGGCCTACAAGTGGCTCAGTGTCTCTGGAGGTTAAGGTTTGGGATGGGAGACTGGGAGGGAGACTGTGCAGGTAGGCAAGACAGTGAGGAGTCAAGCCAAGCCAAAGGGTTTGAGCACTTTTCTTTGGAGAACATTAAAGATTTTCAAGTGGAAGGGTAATATGATCATATTTGCTTTCTCAAAAGATGCTTTTGGTAGTCAGTATAGAACAGCGGTTCACAACTGGGCATGATTTTGCCCTCTGGAGGGGACATCAGGCTATGTCTACAGACATTTCATTCTGACACATGAATGTCACAAATGGTGTGATGCTACTGACATCTAGCGCACAGAAGCCAGGGATGCTGTCAAACATCCTGTAATGCACAGGACAGCACACAACAAAGGATTATCTGATCCAAAATGCCAGTTGTGCCAAGGATGAGAAGTCCTGGTGTAGAAGATGGATTGGAGGCTCAGGCACCTATGAGAAGGGAATCACAATAGTCCAGGGAGAGATAGCTCAGGCTTAAATCAGGACAGTGATAATGGTGATGGAGAGGATTAGACAAATAGGAGAGATAATGAGGATTTACTTAGTCCCTAGTTGATTGATATACTGGGAGAGAAAAAGGGAAGAACAGATTTCTGGCTTGAGCAACTGCCTGGATGGAAGAGTCATTAGAGAGGGGTTGGAATGATCATGAGTTTAGTTTTAGACACATTGGATTTAAGGTGCCACTTGGGACGTCCAAGTGGAGATATTGAGCAGGCATCGATGTGCAGGTTTGGAGCTCAGAAGAGTGGTCCAGGTCAAAGTGCAGATGATGGTCAAAGCCATAGAAATGGAAGAGAAGGTCCTGAGGGAGCATGTCGAGTGAGAAGGCCAGGGAGAGATCCCAGGGAGCAAATGTGTGAGAACAGTCAGGGAAAGGGGAGGCGGAGGAGTCTGTGGAGGGGGAGGCAGCAGAAGGAGAAGTGGGAGACACCTGGGAGGGAGGTCAGGGTGGGGTGGATGCAGTAAGTTTGTGGTCTGGTAGGAACTTCAGAAAATTCACAGATAAGGGTGTTTACTTCCTCCTTGAAGTAGTGCATTTGATGAGAGCTAAGGGCGGGTGGGGATTAAAGGAGAGCTAAGTGGGAGAGGGGACTGACCAAGGTTGGGCTGGGACGCAGGGCTGAGCGCCTGCTGAGAAGAGAAACTGCATTTGCAGTGGAGCCTCTGAGCTGGAGCTGCACAGGCTGGGAAATTCACTTCTGCCTTGGTCATTTCCAGTCAGTGGCCTGTATGCCTTTTGGGGTCACTTCCTGACAACTTCCCCTGACCACTATTTATTGCTTTCTTCCTGCAGGGAGTCAGAGGGCAAAGGTCTTTAACAGCTTCTGGAGATGATGCAGCAGCTGTGCTGCAGCCCGCCTGGATTGATGCAGGGGGATGTTTGTCTCCTGGGATATCTGGGCCCACAGCCACAGTAAAGAGTTAGAGCAGGAGCTGTTTTCCAGGGTTCAGCCATGGCAGGGTCTCTCCGGAGGGTAAACAGTGCCACAAATCACTTCTGTCAAGGGCCTGGGCAACAATCAGAAGTCCTTGGCTAGCCTCCTTTCTGAGGAGCATTTTCTGGCTACGAAAAGGGAACTCTCCAGCTTCCTCTTACAGCATACCGTGACCCTAAGACCCTTGTACACACAGAGAATACTTTGTCACAGGCTACAGCAGTCAACACCAGCTAACACACTGTTGGGGGTCTAATGTGCACCCAATGTATAAAACTTAGTTTGAAGGAGGTTTTTGTTGTAAGGGCAATCAGAATATCTGTTCGCTCATTCAACAAATATATATAGAGTACCTACTGTGTGCCTGGCCCTGTCCTAGGCTCAGAAGCTTTTGGAATGGTGTCTCCTGCTGCTCTGCTTCTGAAATGTTCAGAGGCTCCTGACATTGGTGTCCAATAGTTTACCTTTTCCTGAGCCAGTCTAGGAGATGCCCAAGAATTAACCAGGAAAGCCTTCCCCTACTTCTTGGTTTTGTGGAGCCTCCTGGACATAATGCCCTTGATGCCCCATGGACTTGCAATTCTCCCTCTCTCACTTCCAACAAGGTTGGCTTGAGAGGCAGTGGATGCCACAGGTGTGTGAGCCACATCCATAAATCCACAGAGCAGACCCCGATCCCTCCAGCGATTAGATTCCAGTATCAATCAAACCCTGCTCTGGAATGGCCAAACTCCAGAAAATGCAGGGCTAGAACATCAGTCCCAGTAGGTGCATCAGTCAGTTAGTTCTCTGCTCAGAGTGATTATGAGACTTGGTGATGGTTATTAACTCCCTGTGACCCACCTGGAATTTGCAGTCATAGCCCAAGCACTCTCCTTTGTCAGTGCAGTTTGACCTCATCATTTGCAGATTCTGCATTTGTGAATTTGCAGACTCTCTAAAATTTATTTCTAACCCCCAAAACAATACTTATGGAGCTTTTGCAGACATTTCTGGACATGTGCAGAATGATGAAAAATTCAAGTGGCCTGATGTGCACATTCCAAGCAATGCTCTGCCTTCATATTTCAGCTCATACTGTAAACAAGGGTCCTTTTTGTGGTCTATTTGGTGCCACATTTTTTGCATTTTTGTCCTCTTTGTTTGGTGATTTTGCTGTTTAAAATGGCCCCCAAGTGTAGTGCTGAAGTGCTGTCTGGTGTTCCTAAGCACAGGAGGGCTGTGATGTGCCTTATGAAGAAAATTAGTATGTTAGATAAGCTTCATTCAGATATGATTTATAGTGCCATTGGCCATGAATTCAGTGTTAATGAATCAACAATATATATTACATAGGTGTCTTTAAACAGAAACATGCATAAAACAAGGCTATGTATTGACCAGCTGACAAAAATGTTGTGATCAGAGGCTCACAGGAAACTAAACCAGGTGGTGAGGTTTGAGATTTAGTTGGGTTTTGGCCCATGTCCTATTAGTCCCCTGTATGTGTCCACCATCCAAAGACCCTGGCTCCCAGCTGGCCCAGGGCCTGCTTCTTCTAATTGCCACTTAACTCTGGCTCTTCTGGTCAACAAGATGGACATCACTCACCCCAGCCTCTCCCCAGGTGACAGCCACAGATGCAGACAGTGGCCCATTTGGCCTCCTCTCCTATTCCTTGGGTGCTGGACTTGGGGCCTCAGGGTCTCCCCCATTCCGCATTGATGCCCAGAGTGGTGATGTGTGCACGACCCGGATCCTAGACCGAGACCAGGGGCCCTCGAGCTTCGACTTCACAGTGACAGCTGTGGATGGGGTGAGTGGGCAGACCATGGGGCAGTCTGGGTGTTGGAATAGGGCATTCACCAGAGCCAGACAAGGTCCACCTGACTTATGGCTGCATGTCTCCCTAGGGAGGCCTCAAGTCCATGGTATACGTGAAGGTGTTTGTGTCAGACGAGAATGACAACCCACCTCAGTTTTATCCACGGGAGTATGCTGCCAGTCTGAGTGCCCAGAGTACACCAGGCACAGCTGTGCTGAGGGTGCGTGCCCATGACCCTGATCAGGGGCCCCATGGGCGACTCTCCTACTACATCCTGGCTGGCAATAATCCCCCACTCTTTGCCTTGGACGAGCACTCAGGTGAGGATCCTCCCATTCCCAGGCCTTGCCCCCGGACCCCTCTCCCCACCTGCTTACATGAAGTATTGCCCCCTCTCCCATAACCTTTTTACTTCTATTCTGTTTCCTTATACGTCAGTGCTTCTATCCCTTCTCCCAGGGCTGTTGACAGTAGCCTGGCCCTTGGCCAGACGGGCCAACGCTGTGGTGCAGCTGGAGATTGGGGCCCAGGATGGAGGTGGCCTGCAGGCAGAGCCCAGTGCCCGAGTCAACATCAGCATTGTGCCTGGAACCCCTGTACCACCTGTATTTGAGCAACTACAGTATGTCTTTTCCGTGCCAGAGGATGTGGCGCCAGGCACCAGTGTTGGTGTAGTCCAGGCACGCAACCCACCAGGTATCATTTATCATTATACCCATTTGGTGCTGTACCCAGACACACCACCATAACCCATCTCAAAGTACCCTAGAGTATCACAGCACAGATAACATGCAGGTTACAACCCCAGCACCTCCCTGGACACAGTGCAGGCCCTCTGCTTCATCCCCAGGCACATGAATGTCCCAGTAGTTTGAAAGACACAGGTGTGGACAGTGCTTCTCCCTCCTTGGGATCAGAGTCTGGGCCCCAACTCGTTAGATGCATCCCATCTCTTTCCTGACTCCTCTCTCCTCTCCTCAGGTCGCTTGGGGTCTGTGACCCTTGCCTTATCAGGTGGGGATCCCCGAGGACTCTTCTCTTTAGATGGGGCCTCGGGGCTGTTACAAACACTTCGCCCTCTGGACCGGGAGCTGCTGGGACCGGTGCTGGAGCTGGAGGTGCGGGCAGGCAGTGGAGTGCCCCCAGCTTTTTCAATGGCTCGGGTGCGTGTGCTGCTGGATGATGTGAATGACAACTCCCCTGCCTTCCCTGCACCTGAAGACACAGTGTTGCTGCCACCAAGCACTGCCCCAGGGACCCCCATCTATACACTTCGGGCTCTGGACCCTGATGCAGGTGTTAACGGTCGAGTCACCTTTACCCTGCTAGCTGGGGGTGGTGGGGCCTTCACTGTGGACCCCACGACAGGCCATGTACGGCTTATGAGACCTCTGGGGCCTCCAGGGGGGCCAGCGCATGAGCTGGAGCTGGAGGCCCGGGATGGAGGCTCCCCACCCCGCACCAGCCACTTCCGACTACGGGTAGTGGTACAAGACTCGGCGACCCGTGGGCTGGCTCCTCATTTTGACAGCCCCATCTACCGTGTGGACCTGCCCTCAGGCACCACCCCTGGAACTCAGGTCCTGCAAGTGCAAGCTCAAGCACCAGATGGGGGCCCCATCACTTATCACCTTGCAGCAGATGGGCCAAGCAGCCCCTTTGGCCTGGAACCACAGAGTGGTTGGCTATGGGTGCGAGCAGCACTGGACCGTGAGGCCCAGGAGTTGTACACACTGAAGGTAATGGCAGTGTCTGGGTCCAAAGCTGAGTTGGGGCAGCAGACAGGCACAGCCACCGTGAGGGTCAGCATCCTCAACCAGAATGACCACAGTCCCCGCTTGTCTGAGGAGCCCACCTTCCTGGCTGTGGCTGAGAACCAGCCCCCAGGGACCAGCGTGGGCCGGGTCTTTGCCACTGACCGAGACTCAGGACCCAACGGACGTCTGACCTACAGCCTGCGACAGCTGTCAGAAGACAGCAAGGCCTTCCGCATCCACCCCCAGACTGGTGAGCACTGGGGCCCAAATTCTGAGATCTCATAGCCTCATCCTCAGACTGGTGAATACCCAGACAGAATTCCCAGACCCCTGCCAAGAGGACCAGGACTCAGCCTGGACTTTCACCCTGGCATTCCCTCCCATACTCCCTAAACCCCAGCTTCTCAGCTGCAGGCCTCAGGCTGTGCCCATACATGACCCTTATCCTGCACTCCCAGGAGAAATGACCACACTCCAAACCCTGGACCGAGAGCGGCAGAGCAGCTACCAGCTCCTGGTGCAGGTGCAGGATGGGGGGAACCCACCCCGTAGTACCACAGGCACCGTGCACATCGCAGTGCTCGACCTCAACGACAACAGCCCTACCTTCCTGCAGGCTTCAGGGGCTGCTGGCGGCGGCCTCCCTATACAGGTATGTGAAGTGGCAGGACCCTGCCCTGAAGAAGTGTGAGAGGCAATGGGGTGGAGGGTCATCTCCCCACAGAGCTGTAGGTGTAGATCAGAGAGACTGGCTCTTGGAACAGGTGTGAGAGCAGAAAAGGGGCTCTGCCTGCATTCAGGTGAGGGGAACTTGACTCTGAGATGTCTCAGGTGAGGGAAACTTGACTCAAGAACACAAGGAAGGACACAGCTGTAGGTGAACTGTGTGTCCCCACAGGTACCAGATCGAGTGCCTCCAGGAACACTGGTGACGACTCTGCAGGCCAAAGATCCAGACGAGGGGGAGAATGGCACCATCCTGTACACACTAACTGGTATGATGGGGGAGACGTGGAGAGAAGGGAGTTGGTGGGTGATGGCATGACCTCCCCAGCTCTGGGACTCATGCCCTCACCCTTCGTATACCTGTCCCCAGGTCCTGGCTCAGAGCTCTTCTCTCTGCACCCTCACTTGGGGGAGCTGCTCACTGCTGCACCCCTGATCCGAGCAGAGCGGCCGCACTATGTGCTGACTTTGAGCGCTCACGACCAAGGCAGCCCCCCTAGGAGCTCCAGCCTCCAGCTGCTGGTGCAAGTAAGGCTGCTCTTCCTTAAATCTGTTTACTTCTCCTTGGCCACCACTATGAGCTCCCTCCAAGAGCCACGCTTTCATGGAGTCCTTGTGCCCTCTAGTCAGTCTACTCCTACTGCCCTACCAGGTACCCAGCAGGCCAGCCCAGACCCCTTTAACTTGGCTCCCCTTGATTCTGTCCTTCCTCCTCTGTCCACAACAGGTGCTTCCATCAGTTCGCTCGGCTGAGCCCCCACCGGATCCATCAGAGCCAGACCCAGCGGCTCCGGTGCCCGTCGTGCTGACGGTGACAGCAGCGGAGGGGATGCAGCCCGGATCCCTGTTGGGTTCCGTGGCGTCGCCAGAGCTGGCGGGGGTGGGCGCACTCACCTACACTCTGGTGGGCGGCGCCGACCCGGAGGGCACCTTCGCGCTGGACGCGGCCTCAGGGCGCTTGTACTTGGCCCGGCCCCTGGACTTTGAGGCAGGCCCGGCGTGGCGCGCTCTCACTGTGCGCGCTGAGGGCCCGGGAGGCGCGGGCGCGCGGCTGCTGCGCGTGCAGGTGCGCGTGCAGGACGAGAACGAGCACGCGCCAGCCTTTGCGCGCGACCCGCTGGCGCTGGCGCTGCCAGAGAACCCGGATCCTGGCGCGGCGCTGTACACCTTCCGCGCCTCGGACGCCGACGGCCCGGGCCCTAACAGCGATGTTCGCTACCGTCTGCTGCGCCAGGAGCCGCCCGTGCCTGCGCTGCGCTTGGACGCGCGCACCGGGGCGCTCAGCGCACCGCGAGGCTTGGACCGGGAGACCACACCTGCCCTGCTGCTGCTCGTGGAAGCCACCGACAGGCCCGCCAACGCCAGCCGCCGCCGCGCAGCGCGCGTTTCTGCGCGCGTCTTTGTCACGGATGAGAATGACAACGCGCCGGTGTTCGCCTCCCCTTCACGTGTGCGCATCCCCGAAGATCAGCCGCCCGGGCCCGCGGCGCTGCACGTGGTAGCGCGAGACCCGGACCTGGGCGAGGCCGCACGCGTGTCCTATCGCCTGGCAGCAGGTGGGGACGGCTACTTCCGGCTACATTCCAGCACCGGTGAGTTGGACGCAGAGATTGGGACGAGGGAGGGTGCTGATTTGGAGGGAATGTTGAGGTTTGCTTCCAACCTGCCCTACCCGCTCACCTAGGAGCGCTGTCGGTGGTGCGGTCCCTGGACCGCGAACAGCGAGCTGAGCACGTACTGACGGTGGTGGCCTCCGACCACGGCTCCCCTCCGCGCTCAGCCACGCAGCTCCTGACTGTCAGTGTTGCTGACGTCAACGACGAGGCACCCGCTTTCCAACAGCAAGAGTACAGCGTCCTCTTGCGTGAGAACAGCCCGCCTGGCACTTCTCTGCTCACTCTGCGGGCGACCGACCCAGACCTGGGTAAGACCTGAGGGGATGAGTGGAGAAAGGTACATCTGGAAGGAAAAGGTGTATTTACCCGCTGACCCCCCTCCTTGCTGCCCTTCTTCAGGGGCCAATGGGCAAGTGACTTACGGAGGCATCTCTGGTGAAAGCTTCTCCCTGGACCCAGAGACTGGAGTTCTCACAACTCTTCGGGCCCTGGACCGGGAAGAACAGGAGGAGATCAACTTAACAGGTACACACTGACAGGACCCCAAAAGCCTGAGGTGTTATAAACAGCCAGTGTTACATGGGTAGATGCTCCAAAGTACCTTCTAGAAGCTTCCACCTATTACAGCACAGCTTGTTATATTTTTGGATCATCTTGGGGCAGATTGCTAGGTGATCTGACTACTAGACTGTCCCCGTTGTCATCACACGAAGTCTCAAATACATAATGTCACAGCTGTGCTCTTTAGGATTCCCTCAGATTATACTGTGGCCATTTAACAGAGAAACGTATTGATTGTACCAGAGAGGTTAGGTGACTTGTGCAAGCTAACACAGCTTGGAAGTGGTAGAACTGGGACTTGAACCCACGTTTTTGATATCTCACTTAGTGCCTTTTCTGTCACACTACTACCCATCCAAGATACATCTTGCATGCACTAAGTTTGGGAGATTAGAAGGAAAAAAACATCTTCTGACTTGTATATTTATGTGTACATGTATATGTGTAGGCACCCATGTGCTTGCGGAGTGTGGAGAGATGGACATTTTCTGGCTCATATATACACCTGGTGAACATGTGTGAACGATGTGTGGTATGGGTTTCTCCATGGGATGGGAGCAGGCTAGATCTCATTGATTTTGCTTCCCCACAGTGTATGCCCGAGACAGGGGCTCGCCCCCACTCTTGACCCATGTCACAGTGCGGGTGGCCGTGGAGGATGAAAATGACCATGCCCCAACCTTTGGGAGTGCCCACCTCTCCCTGGAGGTGCCCGAGGGCCAGGACCCCCAGACCCTTACTGTGCTGCGGGCCTCTGACCCAGATGTGGGAGCCAACGGGCAGCTGCAGTACCGCATCCTGGGTGAGAACTGTCCCACACCCACACATCCAGCACCCACTTGTCCAGTTCTACTCCTTGTTGGCTTATGTCAGCCACAGTGTGTCTGGGTTTCCTTTCCTTTCTCTGTCTCCTACTTTTTCATTCATGTATATATGTGTTTCTGAGTGTCTCTTTCTATGCCTCTTCAGTTCTTTATCTCCCTTTGTGTCTCTGTCTTCATTTTCCTGTTTCTTTTTTTTTTCTTGTCTCTGTAGAGCACTTGTTCTCAAAATTTTTCCTTTCAGTAACTCTTAATATTCTTAGTTTTTGAGAATTCTAAGCATTTTTGTTTGTGTGATATCAATATTTATTGATATAGTAATGTGATACATTATTATACATATATATACGAATACATACATAAATACATATTTATAATAAACACATTACATAAATACTTATTATACTAGACATTAAAGCTAAGAACCATTTTTTATCATTTTTTTAAAGTTTATTTTGAGAGAGAGGGAGAGCACACGCACAGGGGAGGGGCAGAGAGAGAAGGAGAGACAGAATCCCAAGCAGACTCTGCACTGTGAGCACAGAGGCTGATGCAGGGCTCAAACTCACTGTGAGATCATGACCTGAGCCAAAATCAAGAATCAGATGCTTACCTGACTGAGCCACCCAGGCACCCCATTTTTTGTTTTTTATTTTTATTTTTTGAGAAAAATTTTAAAATGTTACTGTAAAACAAGCCAGTGAAGTACTGCTTGCCATATTTCTGCATAAGTACAAAGAAGTATTAGAGGTTCAAATAATTTGCTGGACAGCAATGAGATTGCGAAGATTATAGCAGGTGTAACTAAAGGTAAGCCAGCAAAAACCGAATTGAGTCTCTGAAAACATGTTTATGTTCTAAACTTTTTGCCTATACTCTAGAAGATGTAAGAATCATAAGCACACATTCCATTAACTATCCAAGTGATGTCATCACATGTCATGTAGTATTTGGATTCCAGTGTACACTTGTGAAATACTAAGAATTTAAAAGGCATATAATGTCTTAGTATTGATATGAAACTAGTTTGATCTTATATATTCCCTGGAAGGAGTCTCCAAACACACTCTGAGAAGGGTTGCTTTAGCATATCTTCCTTTATCTTCTGTGTTTCTTTTCTCTGCCTTTCTCCCAGTTTCTTTCCCCACCACTCTGTCCTATTTGCTGTTGCCTGTAAATCACCCCCATTCCCATGGACTCACACGTTTATATGCACATGTACTTCTCTGCAGATGGGGACCCATCAGGAGCCTTCATCCTAGACCTAGCTTCTGGGGAATTTGGCACCATGAGGCCACTAGACCGAGAGGTGGAGCCAGCATTCCAGCTGCAGATAGAGGCCCGGGATGGAGGCCAGCCAGCTCTCAGTGCCACTCTACTTGTGACAGTGACCGTGCTGGATGCCAATGATCATGCTCCAGCCTTCCCTGTGCCTGCCTACTCTGTGGAGGTGCCTGAGGATGCACCTGCAGGGACCCTGTTGCTGCAGCTACAGGCTCATGACCCTGATGCTGGGGCCAATGGCCGTGTGACCTACTACCTGGGTACAGGTGCAGCAGGAGCCTTTCTGCTGGAGCCCAGCTCTGGGGAATTGCGCACAGCCACAGTTCTAGACAGAGAACAGTGTCCCAGCTATGCCTTTTCTGTGAGTGCAGTGGATGGTGCAGCAGCTGGGCCCCTGAGCACCACGGTACCTGTCACCATCACAGTCCGTGATGTCAATGACCACGCACCCACCTTCCCCACCAGTCCCCTAAGGCTGCGTCTGCCCCGCCCAGGCCCCAGCCTCAGCACCCCAACCCTGCCTCTGGCCACTCTGCGAGCTGAAGACCGTGACGCTGGTGCTAATGCCTCCATCCTATACCGGCTGGCAGGCACACCACCGCCTGGCACCACTGTGGACTCTTACACCGGTGAAATACGTGTGGCCCGCTCCCCTGTAGCCCTGGGTCCCCGGGATCGTGTCCTCTTCATCGTGGCCACCGACCTTGGCCGTCCAGCTCGCTCTGCCACTGGTGTGGTCATTGTTGGGCTGCAGGGGGAGTCTGAGCGTGGACCCCGCTTCCCTCGGGCTAGTAGTGAAGCCATGCTCCGTGAGAATGCACCCCCAGGTGGGTCCCCAATAATGTCTCCCAGCTTTGTATCCCTGTATGAGCTGGGGTTACTTACTAAAAATGTCTCCTAGTGGAGACATTAGTCTGGTGCTCACTGTCCAACCAATACCATCATCTCCACAGGGACTCCCATTGTCTCCCCCAAGGCTGTCCATGCAGGGGGCTCAAATGGACCAATCACCTACAGCATTCTCAGTGGGAATGAGAGAGGGACTTTCTCCATCCAGCCTAGTACAGGTAAGGGGCAGGAGCAGGGGCTCTGAGGGAACAGGCTCCTGGGGAAGCTTCCTGGGCCTGAGAAAGCTCTGGTTGTGGAGGGGCTACCCTTGAGGAAGGGCCTCAGCGAGGCAGGCTCCAGGGCAAGCAAGAGCTATCTGTGATGCTTTCTGCTGCCCCCACAGGAGCCATCACAGTTCGCTCAGCAGAGGGGCTGGACTTCGAGGCAAGCCCACGACTGCGACTGGTCCTGCAAGCAGAGAGCGGGGGAGCCTTTGCCTTTTCTGTGCTGACCCTAACCCTGCAAGACACCAATGACAATGCTCCCCGCTTCCTGCGGCCCCACTATGTGGCCTTCCTGCCTGAGTCCAGGCCCTTGGAGGGACCCTTGCTGCAGGTGTGGGGTGTGATGGGAAGATGGGGGGCAGGGCTGGCCGGACTTGTCTGTGGCCAGCTCAGTGCCAGCAGCCTCCTCCTCCCACCAGGTGGAGGCAGATGACCTGGACCAAGGCCCCAGTGGACAGATCTCTTATAGTCTGGCCGCATCCCAGCCAGCACGGGGATTGTTCCATGTAGACCCAGCCACGGGCACTATTACTACCACAGCCATCCTGGACCGTGAGATATGGGCTGAAACACGGTAAAGGCTGGTTCTGTAGACTCCTGACACCCCATCCTGTGTCCATCCAGTTTCAAGCCCTGCCCTGTCCCCCGCCTCAACTCCTAGGCCACATCCTGAGTCCCCCAGACCTCTAGCCTGTCGGGTGTCCTCTTAGCCCTGCCCAAGGTTCTCCCTTATCCCCAGGCCCCACTCTTGTTTGTTCTCTGTGTCCAGACTGGTACTGATGGCCACAGACCGAGGAAGCCCAGCCCTGGTGGGCTCAGCTACCCTGATGGTGATGGTCATCGACACCAATGATAATCGCCCCACCATCCCCCAGCCCTGGGAGCTCCGAGTGTCAGAAGGTGAGGGCTGGGTAAAGTGAGAGGTACAAAGGGTGGTAGGGTGGCACTGTACCCTACCCTGGGGCTCCAGGGGTGTCTGGGACCATGCCAGACACACATGTCCTATGTATTACAGATACGCTCTTGGGCTCAGAGATTGCACAGGTAACAGGGAATGATGTGGACTCAGGACCCGTGCTGTGGTATGTGCTGAGCCCATCTGGACCCCAGGATCCCTTCAGCATAGGTCGCTATGGAGGCCGCCTCTCACTCACGGGCCCCCTGGACTTTGAGCAACGTGACCGCTACCACCTGCAACTGCTGGCACATGACGGGCCTCATGAGGGCCATGCTAACCTCACAGTGTTTGTGGAGGATGTCAATGACAATGCACCTGCCTTCTCTCAGAGCCTCTACCAGGTATTGATGTCCCCAGATGTCCCCACACCTGGGCCCAGTGTTGTTCACGTTGGAAGGAAGTGACACAGCTAGAAGTGTCTGAGCGGGGGGAGGGAGGGCTGGATCTTGGAACTGACCTGAGGATGGACCCCTGAGGATGGGAGGGTCCCGTCTCAAACCAGTCTTCCACATCCTAGGAAATGTGTCTAGGTACTTCATCCTGTGCCCAGAAATGGAGGAAGGTGGGAAGTTTGAGTACTGAGTATGGGCTTCAAGCTGGCATGGATGCCCAGCAGGGCTCATGGGATCAGGCTCTAGAACATAGGCTGAGTGGACAGTAGGGCAGCTGGGAAGCTTGGCCATAAACACTTGTCTTCACCCCTCAGGTGACACTGCTTGAACACACACCCCCAGGCAGTGCCATTCTCTCCGTCTCTGCCACTGACCAGGATTCAGGTGCCAATGGTCACATTTCCTACCACCTGGCTTCCCCTGCTGAGGGCTTCAGTGTTGACCCCAACAATGGTACGTCCTTCCCAGGATCTGACCCCTTATCTTTGACTGTGATGGGCCATATTTTGACTTCATTCCTAGAATTTCTTGCCTGAATTCTTAACTCCTGGATCCCTGACCCAGAGAGAAAAATTTCCCCTCCTTAGTCTCTATTTTAAACCCTGTCTTGACTGCATGTCTAGAAGCCATTTCCTGAATCCTGGAAACCATTTCATAAACTCCCAGCGCAGGCTATTCCCTGGAGTCTGAGTTTCAAGGCCATTTCCTAGGCCCCAAAGGATCACCTCTCTGCTCACCTACAGTCTCTGCTGAATGCATATTTCTCTCCATTCCCTTCTCATCTCAGGGACCTTGTTCACAACAGTGGGAACAATGGCCTTGGGCCATGAGGGGCCAGGAGTGGTAGACGTGGTGCTGGAAGCACGAGATCATGGGATGCCAGGCCGGGCAGCACGAGCCACAGTGCATGTGCAGCTGCAGGACCAGAATGACCACACCCCTAGCTTCACATTGCCACACTACCGTGTGGCTGTGACTGAGGATCTGCCCCCTGGTTCCACCCTGCTCACCTTGGAGGCTACAGATGCCGATGGAAGCCGCGCCCATGCCACCGTGGACTATAGCATCGTCAGTGGCAACCGAGGCCGAGTTTTCCAGCTGGAACCCCGGCTGGCTGAGGCTGGTGAAGGTGGTGGACTAGGTCCCCGGGCACTGGGCTGCCTGGTGTTGCTTGAGTCTCTGGACTTTGAAAGCCTAACCCAGTACAACTTAACTGTGGCTGCAGCTGACCGGGGCCAGCCACCTCGCAGTTCAGCTGTTCCTGTCACTGTCACTGTGTTGGATGTCAATGACAACCCACCTGTCTTCACTCAAGCATCCTACCGCATGGCAGTTCCTGAGGACACACCCATTGGAGTTGAATTGCTGCATGTGGAGGCCTCTGACGCTGACCCGGGTCCTCATGGCCTCGTGCGTTTCACGCTCAGCTCAGGTGACCCTTCTGGGCTCTTTGAGCTGGATGAGAGTTCAGGTGCCTTGCGACTCACCCACCCCTTGGACTGTGAGACCCAGTCTCGACATCAGCTTGTAGTGCAGGCTGCCGACCCTGCTGGGACACACTTCGCTCTGGCACCAGTGACTATCGAAGTCCAGGATGTGAATGACCATGGCCCAGTCTTCCCTTTGAGCTTGCTCAGCACCAGCCTGGCAGAGAACCAGCCTCCAGGCACTCTTGTGACCACTCTGCATGCGATTGATGGGGATGCTGGGGCTTTCGGAAGGCTCCGCTACAGCCTGTTGGAGGCCGGGCCAGGGCCTGAGGGCCGTGAAGCATTTGCACTGAACAGCTCAACAGGAGAGTTGAGGGCACGAGTGGCCTTCGACTATGAGCATACGGGAAGCTTCCAGCTGCTGGTGGGTGCTGCCGACGCCGGGAATCTCTCAGCCTCGGTCACTGTGTCGGTGCTGGTGACAGGGGAGGATGAGTATGACCCAGTATTCCTGGCTCCAGCTTTCCACTTCCAGGTGCCAGAAGGTGCCCGGCGTGGCTACAGCTTGGGTCATGTGCAGGCCACAGATGAGGATGGAGGTGCTGATGGCCTGGTGCTCTATTCCCTTGCCACCTCTTCCCCCTATTTTGGTATCAACCAGACTACAGGTGCTCTCTACCTTCGAGTGGACAGTCGGGCACCAGGCAGCGGGACAGGCACTTCTGGGAGTGGAGGCCGGACACGACGTGAGGCACCACGGGAGCTGAGGCTGGAGGTGGTGGCACGGGGGCCTCTGCCTGGTTCCCGGAGTGCCACAGTACCTGTGACTGTGGATATCACCCATACTGCCCTGGGCCTGGCACCTGACCTCAACCTGCTGTTGGTGGGGGCTGTGGCGGCCTCCCTGGGAGTTGTGGTGGTGCTTGCTCTAGCAGCACTGGTCCTAGGGCTGGTGCGGGCCCGTAGCCGCAAGGCTGAGGCAGCACCCGGTCCAATGTCACAGGCAGCGCCCCTGGCCAGTGGCTCTCTGCAGAAGCTAGGCCGAGAGCCGCCCAGCCCACCGCCCTCAGAGCACCTCTATCACCAGACTCTCCCCAGCTATGGTGGGCCAGGAGCTGGAGGACCCTACCCCCGTGGTGGCTCCCTGGACCCTTCACACTCAAGTGGTAGAGGCTCAGCAGAGGCTGCAGAGGATGACGAGATCCGCATGATCAATGAATTCCCACGTGTGGCCAGTGTGGCTTCTTCCTTGGCTGCCCGTGGCCCCGACTCAGGCATCCAGCAGGATGCAGACGGGCTGAGTGACACATCCTGTGAGCCACCTGCCCCTGATACCTGGTATAAGGGCCGCAAGGCAGGGCTGCTGCTGCCAGGTGCGGGAGCCACTCTGTACCGAGAAGAGGGCCCACCAGCCACTGCCACAGCCTTCCTGGGGGGCTGTGGCCTGAGCCCTGCACCCACTGGGGACTATGGCTTCCCAGCAGATGGCAAGCCATGTGTGGCAGGTGCACTGACGGCCATTGTGGCTGGTGAGGAGGAGCTCCGTGGCAGCTATAACTGGGACTACCTGCTGAGCTGGTGCCCTCAGTTCCAGCCGCTGGCCAGTGTCTTCACAGAGATTGCCCGGCTCAAGGATGAAGCTCGGCCATGTCCCCCGGCTCCCCGTATTGACCCACCACCCCTCATCACTGCTGTGGCCCACCCAGGAGCCAAGTCTGTGCCCCCTAAGCCAGCCAGCACGGCTGCAACCCGGGCCATCTTCCCACCAGCTTCTCACCGCTCCCCCATCAGCCACGAAGGTTCCCTATCCTCAGCTGCCATGTCCCCCAGCTTCTCTCCCTCACTGTCTCCTCTGGCTGCTCGCTCACCCGTTGTCTCACCATTTGGGGTGGCCCAGGGCCCCTCAGCCTCAGCACTCAGCCAAGAGTCTGGCCTGGAGCCACCTGATGACACGGAGCTGCACATCTAGCTGTGGCCCAGGCTGGGCCCCGACCTGGGATGCGCACAGTGTCCCCAATGCAGGCCCCATCTGAGCCTGCCCTGGGCAGCCTCGGACCATGATTGGCCACGGGGGAGGCCAGCTCCCCATCCTAAACTCCTCCAGTGGCAGCAGGTCCCACATCTCACCCTGGCCCCATCAGAGCACCAGTGCCACAGAGGCCCTGTTTGGCACTGACCCAGGGCCAGGTCCAGTGTGGGGAGAATTATGAAGGAGGCAGCAGCCCTGGGTTCTCCTCAGTGAGGGCTTCCTGCCCTGTGCCAGCACCTTGAGGTGGAGCTGAGACTTTATTTATTGGGGGGTAGGGAGGATGGGGGGAGGTCCCTCCAACCTGTTCAGGCCCAGCTCCTTTGGGTTCCACTGACACCCCCGCCCCTGCCCAGAACCAAGTGCCAATTCTCACTCTGGAGCCTTAATAAACTGCAGTTTGTATCCAGTGTCCGGCTGTACTCTGTGGGAGCTGTCAGGATGGGGGGGTGATTGCAAGGCACCCTATACATTGTGGACACCTCAGGAGGCACGGAGGGGTATTGGACGCAGGAGCATCTGGGGTGGGGATGGCACTGGGAGCCCGGGCCTAGCCTGAGGCTGACTATCACATCTCTGCACTTGGCCTTTCCCTCTAACAAGGGCCAGAGGCCAGGGAGATGTAGCAGTGACCTAGAGAGGTATTGGCGAATGGGGAGAGATCTTGGGGATGATCAACTCTAGGCTTGAGGGTCCACATGTAATAAGAGCTCAAGCTTGTTGAACCTTTTCCTCATCAGGCTCTGGTGAGCAGTGTGTCTGCTTTATCGCTGTGAATTTTCACTGCAACCCTATGAGACAGAGGACTTTTAATACAATAGCTTTCATATTCTAAATGAAGCCTAGGCTCCAGGAGGTTGAGTGGCTTTCCTGATACCATATAGCTAAGCAGGAACCCATGTCTGTGGGTCTGTGTGCCCCAGAGCCCCTCTCTTCAGCACTGCCCTATACCCCCACGGTGAGTGCTGGCTGGACTCTGGCAGCAGTGGGGAGCCCTGGACTTACCCAGTGCTCCTTGAGCCACGGAGGAAGGATCCTGGTGGCAGCCCCACCCATTCTCCAGCATTCAGGACCACCCATTTGAGGGAGGAGCCAGCACAGTCACCAGTTTCTAGGCAGATGCCGAGTGGCGGAATATTAGAGCTCATGTGGTCTGTCACATGACAGCAGACCTCCAGAAAGGCAGAATGAGACTCCAAGCCTGGTGAGAATTAGGGGGCCCTGGGAGGAGGGGATCATGTTGGAGGGAGTACGTGTTGGAGGGTGGGAACGCAGCGACAGTCCAGCTCCGGCTAAAACCCGCCTGCTGTCTCTGCAGCTTCCTAGGGCTCCTTGCCCTCTTCGTCACTGGCAAATGCAGTTACAGCCCGGAGCCTGACCAGCAGCTGGCGTAAGTTGACTTAGCACAGACCTTCTCCTTCCCTATGCCCTGTTTTGCACCCACTGTCTTCGTCCCAGCCTCCCTCAACCTCTTACCAGCTCCTGGTATCCACTGCAAAGTCTTATCCCCAGTTGCCAGGCTCAGTCCTTGATCATTCACCTCTTGTGAGCCATATCTGCCTCTGGGATCCTACCCCAGGTCTCAGCCTCTAATCCTGAACCTTCCATCCCCACACTAACAAAGACCATGTTCATGACTCCTGACCCTGCAGGTTGCCCCCGGGCTGGGTGTCCCTGGGCCGTGTAGACTCTGAGGAAGAGCTGAGTCTCACTTTTGCCCTGAGACAGCAGAACGTGGAAAGATTATCCGAGCTGGTGCAGGCTGTGTCGGATCCCGGCTCTCCTCGTTACGGTGCCTACTGGGACTGGGGCTGGGATGTGGGATGCAATGGAGGGACCCAGGGCTGGGCTGAGCGTGGGATGGTGCACGTAATGTCAGGGTCGTGCTCTGGGTGCCTGGGGAGGTGGTGATATAGGGCAGTTGAATAGCAGTGGCTCTCGTTGAAGAGTTTCTGAATTTAAAAAAGTGAACTGGAAATAAACTGTCCAAAACTCACTCAAATTCTTTCCCCAAAAACTTTCCACGTGTGTCAGGCTAGAAACCTGAAAATTAAGAGCACAGTCTGTGTGATCAGATCTGGATTCAGATTCTGACTCTACTATTTACCAGCTACCAGACAGATTGGGAAGTAGTATGCAGTACAGATAGGTACCCATCAACTCAAATTCCTTACCTACCTTACCCACAACATGCCCATTTCCTCCTCCAGTCAGACTCGAGGGCTGTCAGTTCAGCTCTGAAAGAGCCTTGTCCACTTTTTACCATTGCCTGTTACTGCCAATACATTTGTTTTTTTCTTGCACCCAGACTGTTGCCCAGCCCCCTGAGCGGTCTGCAGTCTCTTCCCCTCCATCCCACTCCCCACCATGCTCCCTACTCTGCTCTAAAACAGTGTTTTGCTCCAGTGGTCATGCTGGATAGTGTCCCTCCCCTGCATGAAGGGGTGGGGAGTGGTGGGGGGGGGGCAGTCTCAGATTTACCCCGGAGCTATGTGCCTGGTGCTGTGCAGGAAAATAGTGACACACTATTACGTTAAGCTTAAAAACAAGTATGAAGACTGGAACTAAATTAGGTGTCATCTGATAATTGGTTCTGAAAGTTTTGAAAACTTTTACTGTAAATAAACTTAAAATGAAAAATTTTAACTTCTTAACCTTACATGTTGGTTATGATCATGGCAATACATGCTCTGATGCAGCAATTGCAAACTTGTGACCTTTAGGGTAAATCCATATTTCTGGCCATAGCATTCCAAGTCTCCCTAGTCTTTTCTTCCCCTGGCCCCCAAATATAGCTTGCACAACCTGCCTTTTTGCTAGAAAGTTCTCACCCATCCCTCAAGACCCTGTTCCAGTTTTCCTGGGAAGTCCCAATGTCTCCTGGTTGAGGTCCAAAAAGGCAACTTGGAAAAGCAATGAATGAAGGCAAGATCCTCTACTGAATCTATGCAGGAAAATACCTGACCCTAGAGGATGTGGCTGAACTGGTCCGGCCATCACCATTGACCTTCCGCACAGTCCAAAAATGGCTTTTGGCCGCTGGAGCCCAGAACTGCCATTCAGTGACCACACGGGACTTTCTGACTTGCTGGCTGAGTGTCCGGTGAGAGGGAATGATTGCCCCATGGAGGGTACCAATCATCCCATCAGGGAGACATGTCACCCCAATGGGAGAGAACTGAGACCTAGGGTGGGGGGGGGCAGGTACTTGTGGGCAAGAGCTAACACATGGGGAGACAACAACGAACAGTGATGTTCAGGCAGCCTCCTCTGCCCTTGTCCATGCTTTCTGACCTCTGTTTTCTGATCTCTGACCTCCAGACAGGCAGAACTGCTGCTCTCTGGGGCTGAGTTTCATCGCTATGTGGGGGGACCTGGAGAGATCCATGTTATAAGGTCCCCACGTCCATACCAGCTCCCGAAGGCCTTGGCCCCTCATGTGGACTTTGGTAACACCAAGTGGGGCTGGTGGGGGTTGAAGCACATAGAGCCAGGGGCTAGAAAAGTTTAGATGCCATGGTGGGTGTGGGGTGGGGTCAGTGGTAAAGTGGGGGTTGGAGTCTAAAAGATCTCCTCCTCAAGGCTGACCCCTCCCCACAGTGGGGGGGCTGCACCGCTTTCCCCCCACATCATCCCTGAGGCAACGCCCTGAGCCACAGGTGTCAGGGACTGTTGGCCTGCACTTGGGCGTGACCCCATCCGTGATCCGTCAGCGATACAACTTGACAGCACAAGACGTGGGCTCTGGCACAACCAACAACAGCCAAGCCTGTGCCCAGGTGAGCTGTGCAGAGAGCTCCAGGGGCCTCACACCCTATCCAAGGTGCCTCCCCAGTGTGGGGCTTGCTCCCTGACTCCACCCCTGGGTTCTCACCCACTATCCTGTGACCTGGAGCAGTGTCCCCTGCCCTGACTTTGAGGCTGTATCCTCTGACCGATGATATCTGCTCTGATTCCCTTTGTAGTTTCTGGAGCAGTATTTCCATGACTCAGACCTGGCTGAGTTCATGCGCCTCTTTGGTGGGAACTTTGCACACCAAGCGTCAGTAGCCCGTGTGGTTGGACAACAGGGCCGGGGCCGGGCTGGGATCGAGGCCAGTCTAGATGTGGAGTACCTGATGAGTGCTGGCGCCAACATCTCCACTTGGGTCTACAGTAGCCCTGGTACTGCCAAGGGGACTGGTTGGTGGGGAGGTGGGTGGTGGGGAGTGTTGATCAAGGGAATCAAGGTGGGATCAAGGGAATCCCATGAGAGAGAGAGAGAGATCCTGACAACCTCCTAAATGATTGCCCTTGTGCTTTCCCCCACCTCCCAAATCCAGGCCGGCATGAGTCACAGGAGCCCTTCCTGCAGTGGCTCCTGGTGCTCAGTAATGAGTCAGCCCTGCCACATGTGCACACCGTGAGCTATGGAGATGATGAGGACTCCCTCAGCAGCGCCTACATTCAGCGGGTCAACACCGAGTTCATGAAGGCTGCCGCTCGGGGTCTCACCCTGCTCTTTGCATCAGGTGACCTCCTACTCTAAACTTTGACCCCACAGGAACTCTTGTGATCTCTGACTTATAATCTGAACTCAACAGGGACCACTGATCTGACCTCTAAACTTTGACCTCTTGCAGTAATAACTCTTTAATTTCTTCTCTGACATCTGAACACACATATCAAGCTCTGACCAATTAATCTGAGTGCTAAACTTGGTCTTTCTCTAGGTGACAGTGGGGCTGGGTGTTGGTCTGTCTCTGGAAGACACCAGTTCCGTCCCAGCTTCCCTGCCTCTAGGTAAGCACTCCAGCTCATCACTTACTTGTGACCACCAATCTTCCATCTATGACCTCATAATCTGGAATCTTTGCCTTGACCCCACCAGGTGCTCCTGTAGCTCAGCCCTCAGTTTAACCAGCTCTGGTTACTGCACTCCCCTCTTCTTCCTATAGGTCTAGGTCCCTCGGCTCCTGAGTAAAACGCAGCTCCCAGTATTCCTCTTCCTCAGTTCCCAAGCATTTTAGTAGAAGATTTGGTGAATGTGCTGTAGAGAAGTGTGCACCGTCACCTCAGGCCATGCCCCGAGGGCGCAAAACCTCTTAGTCTTCCCCCATGTACATGCTTCCCCCCAGAGTCCAGTGCCTCTAGCAAGACCCAGCCCATACTTACCCATCTCCACATATTTTGGAGGTCCCCTGGGCACCCCGACAAACTGAGTGTTGTCTTCTGCTCTCAGCCCCTATGTCACCACAGTGGGAGGCACATCCTTCCAGAACCCATTCAGAGTCACAAATGAGATCGTTGACTACATCAGTGGGGGTGGCTTCAGCAATGTGTTCCCGCAGCCTTCATACCAGGTGTGTATGTGTATTTGTGTGGATGGATGGGTGGGAGGGATCCTCAATTCAGCAGACAATACTCACTCAACAACACCTTCCAGGAGGAAGCTGTAGCCCAGTTCCTGAGTTCCAGTCCTCATGTACCACCATCTAGTTACTTCAATGCCAGTGGCCGTGCCTACCCAGATGTGGCTGCACTCTCCGATGGCTACTGGGTGGTCAGCAACAGCGTGCCCATTCCATGGGTGTCTGGCACCTCGGTAAGAATCAGCCTGGCTCCAAACCCCCACTCAGGAACCATCCTCACCCTCTACAAAGACCTTGCACCCAGAATCCCTGACTCTGCAGAGACCTCTGATCCTTTCAGACATTCCTCCCCCAAATCCAATCCCTCTGAACCCCTAACCTCTACTCCCACCCTCACTTTTGCAGGCCTCTACTCCAGTGTTTGGTGGGCTACTATCCCTGATAAACGAACATAGAATCCTCAGCGGCCGCCCCCCACTTGGCTTTCTCAACCCAAGGCTCTATAAGCAGCGTGGGGCGGGACTCTTTGATGTAAGTATGGAAGGGAAGGGTGTGGACATTTTAATGAATATGGAGAGTACAAAGATGAACTTGAGGGCAGTTCTGATGGGGTTCTGAAATGTGAATACAAGGTAAGGGAGCTTAGTCTGTTAGTACTGGTACAAGCAGGCCAAGATGTGATGCCCACCTTTTCCCTAGGTAACCCATGGCTGCCATGAGTCCTGTCTGAATGAAGAGGTGCAGGGTCAGGGTTTCTGCTCTGGCCCTGGCTGGGATCCTGTGACAGGCTGGGGAACACCCAACTTCCCAGCTCTGCTGAAGACATTAATCAACCCTTGACCTGTTCCCTGCCCCCCAGCTGGTGGCTCGGTCCCTTATTCTGCACTGTTGGAAGCCTGCTGAACCATCAACCACTGACTGCTGCAGACAGCTTATCTTCCTAACCCTGAAATGCTCTGAGCTTGACATGTCTCCCAACCTTACCCTGCTCCATCACACTCAGGTCTCCCTACTCCTGCCTCATGTTCCTCTTACAGATGCTATTACCAGTAGTGTTACAGATGTTATAACCAGTACTGTTATAACCTACCCCACCCAAACCCCCTCCTATTTCTCTTTTCTCTTTTCAAACTGTTGTCTGTGCTCTCTGTGTACACTTTCACTTTATGTTCTCTCAGTTCACTGCAATGAGACCTCTGCTCTCACTTTTACACTCTTTACTTCCCTGGCAATTACAAACAATGGTTGTCCTGCTGCTTCATCCAGTGCTCACTTCCCAGTCTTTGCTTTATGGGCTCTCCGTCAGAGCTGTCCACTTCTCCTTCTTTAGACTTCAGGACTTAACTTCTTTTCTGACTGTTCCCACTTCGTCTTTCATTCTCTCCTTCCTCACTAAATGTTGGTATACTTCATTGCTTCATCTTTAGTCTTTTGCTCTTCTCAATGTTCCCTGGAACAAATTAATCACCTGGTATCCACAGCTATCACAATCTCACAAAATCAGACTTTATATCCAACAGTAACTGATACCTCAAATGCAAGTTGTATAATACTCAATACTTCATCTCCCTCCTTTCCCAATTCCAGACTGTTCTCTTGTGTTCTTTCTTGGTAAATGATACTATGCTTCTTCCAACCAAGCCAGAAATCTAAGTGTTATCCTAGACTCCCATTTCCTTCACCTCCTCCTCCCCATTACTACTGTCAATCAATAACTCCTACTGACTTTACCTCTTAAATACAGCTTTAGCAAGACGCAAGTCCTGCCAGTTATATTTCCTAACTATATCTAGAACTCATCTACTTCTCTCCATCTCCACTGCTATTACATTAGCTTAGAGCCATATTCTCTCCCCTGTGAATTGTTCAGAGACCCTTGCAAAAAGTGTCCTTACTTCCTGCCCATCCATTCCACAAAATCATTTTCCCAGAGTAAAATGCAAATCTCATCAGGTCATTTACTTAAAACCCTTCAAAGATTACTGATCAAATTTGGGCTTTTTGCTATGATTCACAAACCCTATCCTTCCCTTGCTATTTGTTCTTGAATAACAAAGTGTTTACCCTCCTTGCTCTCCCTGCCCTCCCCCACCACCACTTTCACTTTTGCTCAAGCTATTCTGCACCCTTAACATGAACTCTGACTCCCTTTGCCTGATTGGCTTCCAGGATTCTTTTAAAGACTCAGCTCAGAAGTCACCTCCTCCTGTGAACCTTTTGGCTCTCTGAAGTTAGCTGAAATTAGTTAGAAAAATTTTAGCTTTTTTCAAACCAAATCTGTTTGATTTTTGGTTCTGATGTAGACTACGAGAGAGCTTTGGGCAAGTAAGTTCATCTCCCTGAATCTTTTCTCTAATCTGTTAAGTGGGGATATCCATATCTGCCTCTCACAATAATCAGGAAATAATTAAATGGAATAAAGTTGATAGAGTGCCTGACACAAAGAAGTAGGCAGTAGATGTTCGTTCCCTTCCTCCCTTGCACCGCATACTGTGTCTACCTCTAGTATTTTAACTCCAACATAGTACTGAAAATGCTTGTTTACCTGTTTGCCTCCCTTTCCAAGACTGTTGGTGCCTAGAGGCCTAGAACCTCGTCCTACTTAACTTTGTATTTCCAGGCCCTAGCTCAGTTACGGCAATTGGGAATTAAATAAATGTTGCGTTGAAAACCCCACCCTCACTCGCTGTGATTTTGCATATGTGGTTTACTCAAGCTGAAATATTTCCCTCCCCATCTACAGCAGCACCGTGCGCTGTCCTGTTGCCCTTACTTCTCTGGACAGCTGGAGGGGAGTGGGGCTTGCGTTCCAACCCGTAAAGGGCTGAGTAAGGGAACTAGAAAGGATGCAGACTACCAGGCAACCGGTGGTCGAGGACTGTCCGAAAGCAGTCTTCAAGCGTCAGGTTGCACAAGTGGTCCCAGACCCGCAGAAGAGCGTCCTCGACATTCACGGTTCCTATGCCGGCGTAAGGGCCTAAGAATACAGCGCGAGGGGGAAGTGGCCCGTCTGCGCCATTTCGCTGGCAGACTGACAAGTAGGACGCGGGAGGCCCGAGAGACTGCAAACACGACTTGGGAGGGGCGAGGCGCGGGGCGTGTGACGTCACCCATGGTGTGTGCGTAACGTGAACGGAAGCGGAAGCGGCTCTGTTCGCCGCCTCTCCCACCGGCCCGATGAGCTGCAGCGGCTCCGGCGCGGACCCCGAGGCGGCGCCGGGCTCCGCCGCCTCGGCCCCGGGCCCGACGCCCGCGGTCTCGGCCCCCGCAGCGCTGCCCGCCGGCACCGCTGCGGAGAACAAGGCCAGCCCTGCGGGGACGGCAGGGGGACCTGGGGCTGGAGCTGCGGCAGGGGGCACGGGACCCGTGGCGGCGCGGGCCGGGGAGCCGGCCGAGCGGCGCGGGGCGGGTGAGGACTGGGACGGGTGAGGGTGAGGGCAGCGCCTAGGTCTTGGGCCCAGTAGTGGGTGAGGGCAGAGGGTTTGAGGCAGACCTAGCTGGGGCCCCGTGCCTCCCACCTCCGTGTCTCAGCTTGCTGGTTCTCCTCCAGCTCCGGTGTCGGCGGGCGGCGCGGCGCCCCCGGAGGGGGCCATGTCTAACGGGGTTTACGTGCTGCCGAGCGCGGCCAACGGAGACGTGAAGCCGGTGGTGTCCAGCACGCCTCTGGTGGACTTCCTGATGCAGCTGGAGGATTACACGCCTACGGTGGGCTTCCTGCCTGAACAAGGCTATTGACCCGCTGTCAGGCCAACTTTCCGCTACGCCACCTGGATTTCTAGCTTCCTTTTGTACTTGCTCCCCTACTAGCTCTTTGGTTTATCCCCTCTGCCCACCCAAACTGTGAGCTTCCTGAAAGCCAGGCCTTCCACCCATTTCCCTCACCCTCTCAGCCCGGCACTGCACAGGGCGAACGCTGACGGTCGTCTCCTTGATCTCTCAGATCCCAGATGCAGTGACTGGTTACTACCTGAACCGCGCTGGCTTTGAGGCCTCGGACCCACGCATGTGAGTACAGTCTGGGCAAGTTAGAGTCTTGGGTGCTTGTGCGGAGTTTGTTGCCCCATCTCTTTCTCACACCGGTTTTTTTCTCTCTAGAATTCGGCTCATCTCCCTAGCTGCCCAGAAATTCATCTCAGATATTGCCAACGATGCCCTACAGCACTGCAAAATGAAGGGCACAGCTTCTGGCAGCTCCCGAAGCAAGAGCAAGGTGTGAGGGGAGGCTCATTGAATCAGTAATTACCTCCCACAGCATCGGAGGCTTAATTTATCCTGAAACTCCTTTGGGGAACCTGAGCCCTAGGGGAGGTGAAAGACCTACTCAGGGTCACCCACCTGGGACTGAAATCTGGGATTCCTATGCTCAGCTGGTGCTCTTCCCTCTTCCCTCAGGACCGCAAGTACACTCTAACCATGGAGGACTTGACCCCTGCCCTCAGCGAGTATGGCATCAATGTGAAGAAGCCGCACTACTTCACCTGAGCCACCCAACCTAAATGTACTTGTCTGTCCCCTTGTCCCCACACCAGCCTGTTTTCATAATAAACTTTATTGTGACAGGCAGGGCTGGTCCCTCCCATGCCGGGAGATACCGTGTGGCAAGTGACAAAGCTCTGAGCCTAGCCCCTTTGGGGGCTGCAGTGGTAGGGATGGGGGCAGGGGGATGGGCCCCATGGCTGGGGTAGTACCATGATTGGAGGCAGGGGAGGCAACCAGAGGCCTGCTGCTTTGGGGAGACACACTCCCCTAACCGTGTCCTGACACCTCTGGAGTTTAGGCAAGGACTTTCCAGCTCTACTTGTCCTGCATCTTCTCCAGGATGGGCACAATCATGTCAAACTTGGGCCGCTTAGCAGGGTCTTCATTCATGCAGATCTTCATGAGCTTACACACATGGGGGGAAATGCCTGGTGGGATGGTAGGCCGAAGGCCTTCCAGTGCCACCTGCAAATACAGGGAAAAATAAAATGGGTCTCAGGACTTGAATATCCTGTGGGGAGAGGCCTCTAGTCCTCAGGACAGGATTACCGTATATTCTAACAAAAATGGGAAGAGCCCAGCCCTGCTATAGTTATTGTCACTACCACCACCATTCCTCTGACACCAGTGCATACAGTTGTGCTCTCACCTTCATTCCAATCTCCATGTTGGAGAGGTCAGCAAAAGGTACTTCCCGTGTCACCAGTTCCCACAGAAGCACTGCAAAACTCCACATGTCTGCTGAGCGTCTGTTTGTATCTTCAGGCTTCTTCTGCAGAGCTGGAGGAACAGGACTTATCTATTCCAGCTGCCTGTCCTGTCTCTGCTCCCTTCCATTACTACTGAGCTGGCCCTTCTCTACCTCCCAACATGATGCCCTCATTCACCTTCAGGGGCCACCCAGGCAGGTGCATACATGCGCCCAGGGCATTGGAAGGAGAACTTGACGTCGGCCATGCTGATTCGGGCAGTCATGTCCTCATCAATCTGAGGAAGAGAAGATAGATATGTGGAAGGAGGTAAGTCCTATTCTAGACAGCGAAAGGGCTCTGGGGGCATGGGCCAGGAGTGAAGTGTGACCTTACCATTACACTACGGCTGTTGAGTGCATGTCGTGGGATGAGGGGCTCTAGAGTGTGTAGGAAGGCCATGCCCCTTGCCATGTCCAATGCAAATTTCACAGCCTGGCTCTGGTCCACAACAAAATCTAAGGAGGCAAGAGTTAAATAGTTTGGAAAGGCTCACACACCCTGCCCCCATCCCTTGAGATTTGGCATCCCCTACTCACTGGTGCCTTCATGTAACACATTGTACAAGGATCCATATGGCATCCAGTGTGTGATGAGGGTGGGGTGTGGAGCAGGTGGAGACTGACAGGCACCTAGCACTGGGAGCACATTCGGATGCGAGAAAATCCTGGAAGAGGGAGAGTATCCCTAGCTGAGATCAGCATAAAAGATCTCCCTTTGGGTGCTATTCCGGGTTCTTCAGAACCAGCAGCTTCCCATTTAGGCCCTGCCGCACCTGAGCCGGGGACACTCCTCATTGAAGTCCCTGCTCTTCCTTGTACTCCAGTCTCGAACCTTTAGCACCTTCACGACGATGTCATTGCCCTGCCAACGGCCCTTCCATAGCTGAGAGACAAGTAAGGTTTAGGCTTTAACTAAGGCCACTGCTTTCTTGTCCACTTACCGGAGGAAAAGCTTAAGGCAGGTGAAGAGCAGGTAATTGGTTAGGGGTTGGGGAGGGAGGGGCAAGAAGGGCAGGGTCACCTCTCCAGAGTGATTCTCGTTGAGCTTCGCCAGGAAGTTGAGCTGTTTGAAGTCAATGCCGGAGTGTTTGTTCAGAGTCCCATTTCCTGAGAGTGTGGGCAGGTCAGGTACCCAAGCTTCCCCCTAACCCAGCCCCAGGAGCTCAAGGTTATTCCCTCAACCACCCCTCCCCTCCCCTTACAGCTGACTCACGGGGCCGAGTGCGGGTGGTCCCCTTCCAGAATGTGTCCTTGTATGGAATACGGTTAAGATTCTGGCCCATCTTCTCTGCCCGTTCTGGGGAAGAAAAACAATTTTCGCTTCAGTTGTAATATGGGGCGAGGATATAGGTGGGGGGACAAGACAAGAGGGTACAAACTGGGGGTGGGGGACAGACCTCGGAGGAGCTCTCTCAGGGGTGCCTTGGCTTTGTCCACAGGCATCTCTCCATACTTGTTACAAATGCTGACAAGGGCCCCGTTAGCCACTAGGTCCTAGAATGAAAAGGTGGTTGTGATGAGGGGCCCTGCTGCCTCCCTGAGGGTCACAACCAACCATGAATACAGATGTAGTATCAACTCTGAATGTCACACATTCAGCAGTACTCACAGGATGGGTTGAAGGTTCTAGAATCTCCCATTCAGGCTCAGACTTTGCTTCCCACTCATCCCAGGGCTTCGGGCATGAGCACTCACCTCTGCCACCTGATCTTGTCCCCAAAAACAGGCATAGTGCAGGGGCACATTCCCATGCTCATTCACTGCATTGATGTCAGCTTTATACTGCAGCAGCTGGTCCCATGGACAAGTAGAAGAGGCAGAAGACACAAATGACAGACAGGGGTTGAACCATGTGAGGAGAGAGGAGTACATGTGCTTGTGACTGACTTCCAGGCATGTATAGGATGTGGGCTAGAGGGAGCATTCATAAATACCTTCTGCACAATATCACGGTGTCCATGACTGGCTGCCAGGTGCAGGGGGGTGTCATCCCCACGGTTCATCACATTGATTCGTGCCCCCCTCATGATCAGCATCTCAACCACAGCAGAACGGCCCTCTCGGCAGGCCCAGTGCAAGGGGGAGAAGCCATGATCGTCCCTTTAAGGAAGGGACAATGGTTATTGATCTGGAGGGGGGATGGGAACAAAGGCTTTGACAGAAGAAAAACTGATAGTTATTCTGCATATTCTCTCCCGGAAACCTTACCTCTCCAGGACTGATTCTCATTCATGCCAGCAACTTCCAAAGCTATCTAATTAAGACCTTCCCCTGAGCTTCAAACCCAACCAACCACCACCTGAAATCCCAACAAAACCATATGATTCATTGTCTTCATCATCTCCCATGAGCCTTTCTCTCATTAAATGGTACCATTCTTCATTTGGTTTCCTCTGTATTCCTTTTGCAACATCTGTTGGTCCTTTCTGTTTCCACTGCATCTCATACATCCCCCTCCTATACCACTTGTGTACTGGATTTTAAAAATTGAATGGGCTGTCTTGTCTGCAAGACTGTGAACTTCTTGAGAGAATAGACAACAAGTGTTTAATGCATATTAATGCAAGGGAAGGGTGTCTTGGAGAAGGAAGGCCACAACTCATGGGAAAGGGAGCAAGCTTCCTGATTGGCTCTGGTACTGAAACTTAAGATCTAAAAATGGACTGCAATGAAAATAATGTTTTGGAAGGGTTTATAGTGAAAAAGAGAAGTTCTTTTGATAGGTCATTACTGATGAGGCAGCTATCAAACCAGGATTTGGTTTGGTAAGACACGATTCCTCTATTCAAACAATCCTGGGCCCAGAAAATGAGGAGAGGAAAATGAGAATGGAATGAGGAGAGGAAAATGAGAATGGCTTCTTTGGAAAGAAAACTGGATCAGAATTTTTCCCCCTAAAGGACATGTATTTTCTAAAGTAAAAGAACTGTACAAAAAGAAAAAAACACTTGGTGGGAGCTGGGTCTGCCTGACAGCCTGGGGCCATAAAAGGAAATTCCCTCCAGTACCCAGCATGGGCTCCGGTGAACATCCAAGGGGCGGGGCAGGGGGCGGTCCGTGGTCTGGGACTGCAGCCTCCGGATGCCTTAGTGCTGCGGTCACTTCCCTTGTGGGAGCTCTGGGCATGGTCTGAAGTAGATCAGAGGTCTGGCCACTGCAGGCCACACAGATGTCCCCCTCCCTCGGGATGAGAGTGGGGCGTGGCCTTTAACTTAATGACTTCCCTCCACAGCTGCCCTCATCAGCTCAGAGATAGCCAAAAGGTTTCCTGGGAGGTGGATTTCCCCCTCCTCCTCTTCTCTGAAGCAACTACTATCCTCTTCTTATCAGTCAGTTTTGCCTCCCAGCTCTTTAATTTGTGCCCGGTTTATCAGCCTCCTGCAGTCTGTGGCAAGGAGCAGGCCAGAGCCTGAGGGCAAAAGTATGGGCACAAGGGTTCTGCTCACTGTCAGGTTGCCTGTCATCGCAGGGCCACAGGCTGTAATCCCAAAGAGGCGTACAGGGAATTCACCCCACCTCATATCCAGCATTTAGCCTGCTTGGGCCCCCAAAGCCTATCTCTTCAAACCAGCACCAAAGCCTTCCAGTTTCACTAATGCCAGCCCTTCACGTTTTGGCACCAGAGTTTTACACGATGCAAGTCCCACTGGACAACTTCAACTAAGCCTTTATTACCCTACCAACAAAATAATAAGGGTACTCACTCTTTACCAGAGCACCCTTTGAAGAATTATGAAAGAATTATGGAAATTATGAAAGAATATGAAAAATGGAAAAAGTGCCTGGGAATTATGGAGGAATAGCATAGAGAACATGAGTGAAGCCTGGATGAAGATGATAGATGATCCCTACCTCTCAAACCTAAATAGTAAACTCTCCCAACCTGAAGGAATAAGATTTTTAAATAAAAAAACCCTGAATCAAAACCACCAACCTGAATCATCAACACCACTACTGCTTTTCTTGCCTTCCTTTCTCAGCCAACCTTGTCTACATTCACTTTCTCTATTTCCTCACCTCCTGTTCAACCTGCCACCAGGCTGCTGCCTTGAGGGCTGGCATTATGTCTGATTCTGGGCCTCTAGAACCCAGCACAGGAGGTGTTCACAGTACTTTAAATGAAGGAACCCGGTGGTGTCTGGTTTCTTCCTCCGTTTCCCTGTATAACAGCCTTCAGAAAGATCATCCAATATATTAATTGTAAATTCATTAGTTACTTCAAAGTGCTCAAGTTCATTGACCTCTCAACAGCCTATTCTACTGTTGACCACTACCCCTTTGTTGAAAATTCACTTGTCCGAGCTTAACTAACATTTTCCTGTTTCTCATACAACCTCCAGTGGCTCCTTTTCAGTCTTGTAGGCTTCTCATCCCCTTTCCTTCACACCTGTGTCTTCAGGTATTGTCTATACATTAATACCTCCCAAATCTGTGTCTCCAAGTCAGATCTCTGTCCTTAAATCCAAATCTGCATAGCCAACAATCTATTCAACATTTCTACTTTGCTGTACAGTCACTTTAACATATTAGAGCGGCACTCATCATCGTTCAGTCTTGTCCAACTCCGTAAAAGTAACCACAATCCACCCAAGTGTCCAAGCCAGAGCCCTTGGTCATCATCTTTGACCTTCCTCACTCTCCACACCAAGTCTCATAAATTCTTTATCCTAAAGATTTCAGGAATCCGATCACTTCTTTCTTTTTCATCTGCCTCCATTCTAGTCTAAGGCAACACCACTTCTGGGATGGACTAAGCAATTCCCCCTCCACATGGCCACCTGCTCCTCAAAAGTTATCCAAGATGACACTTAAATGAACAATCTCATCATATCACAGCAAGGGTTTAAACCCTTGTTCTTAGAAAAATGGCCTTATTATGGCCTAAATATCCTTGCATGATCTGGCTGACCCTTGCAGCAGACCTTTCCAGTCTTATCTCCTGTGGTTCCCCACTCATACCCAATGCTTCAGCCCACAGAAGCTCAGAGTTCCCTCCTGCAGCCATATGGACCTGTAGACAATTTCCAGACGCTCTTGCCTCCTAGCTTATGCCAGTGCAGCTCACTGAAACTGGAAAGCTTTCTGCAGCCTCTGACTATGAAACTCTTGTTGAGGAGCAGTCAAGAGTCAGCAGAAACACAGTTTTCTCTGTGGAGACCCTCTGCCCCCCACAGGCTGTGCTTTGCACTCTTCATGCTGGGTAGGAAAGTCAGCTGCCCCCAGCCAACGTGAGTACCCCACATCGCGGAGAGGAGCAGGTCTTTGCCCTTCTTCTCACCCACCAGCCACCTCAGCTCACCCCTGGTTGAGGTCGTTCTCCGTGTTGTCCAGCCACAGGCGAACGGCCACCGCGTTGCCCTCCCGGCACTGAGTGAAAATGTCGTCCATAGCAGCGTCCCGGCGCTGAATCCCCTAGATTGGGGAAGCCTGGGGACTCTGGAGGGATCCAGGGAAGGGGAGTGAACCCCGAGCTTTTTCCCCCACCAGAGATAAGTGTTTGTGTAGGGGGCGGAGGGTCCCGGCTGCCTCTCCGGCTAGTGGAGGTCTGGAAAGGAGTTGGGGAAGACGGGATGATCCCCGACTGTGTACCCTGGGCGCGAAGGAAAGGCGGGTCCGAACGAGGTAGGGGGTGATTAGAAAGTAGAGTCCCCTGAAGGGATGTCAGCGGGCAAGCACTGGGACCCTACCCGCCAACAGAGCTGGGGGAGGGGGAGTTCAGGCGCCCTATACCCTGTGAGAGGCGATCGGGGGTCCTTCCCGGGGGTGGCCCTCCTTCCCTACTCGGTATTCGGGCCGAGTGAAGGCTGACGGGTTGGCAGGGGTCGAGCTTTGGGGAGCGGCACGGGTGCTCTCGCACTCACCGGGACTCGGGCAGAAGGAGCCTTCTCCGGGGAACTCCCGTCCGGCCGCGCCCGCCGCCCAGCCCCGCCCCTGGCCCTCTCGGGCCAGCGCGGGCCCCCAACTCTCCCTCCCGCCTCCCTTGCCCTTCTAGCCAGCAGTGCCTAAACTCGATGGTTTTCGGCGCCGCGCCGGCCTCTCTAGCCACCCAGACTTGCACTCTTTGGTTTCCGGCTCAGTTCCGGCGACTACGCGCGGTCGGTTTACAGGAGACTAGTGCTGCACGTGGAGAGCTGCTTGGCTCTCGCGACTTCGCCCACCCGACCCGCATGTTCGAAGAGCCGGAGTGGGCCGAGGAGGCCCCAGTAGCCACGGGCCTCGAACCTGTAGCTGCACGACCTCGGCCTGCCGCAGCCTCGCAAATCAAGGTGAGTGACCCTGCAGGGGCACCGGGAGCTATTTCAGGAGGAGAAGCTTACCCTGGTGGATCCGAGCGCTGGGACACTACGTTGCGTGTGGGGGGCGGGGGGCGGGGGGTAGTGCGCCTGGGCCAACTGAAGATTCGACTGAGTGAAGTTACTGAAGTTACTGAAGTGAAGAGGGTTTCTTGGACAGGAAAAGCACGAGCAAAGGCCCTGAGGCAAGAAAGCATTGTCCTGTAGTTAGGGTCACACACACAATGATCCGTGTGGATGGAGCATAGAGAGTAAGAGGGCATGCCTTTGAAGTTGGAGAGGAGAGTAGAAGTTTTGCGCATTTTAAGGATAGAGGCCAATGAAATGGATTTAGTAGGGGAGTGATTTCTTAAGATTTGCATTTTGAGAAAGTCATTGGTTGCAGTGTGGAGATTGGACTGCAAAGAGCAAGAGTAAATGACAAAGGATTATTGGCACTACCATTCTAAAGAAGTGGTGCAGAGTGGGTACTGAAAACCTTCAGGCTAAGTGCCTCGCCTAGGACTTCCCAGCAGGACTTCAGTCCAGGCCTCTCAGACAATAGACCTCCTTTAAGCCTTTGCACATGTGAAGGCTATTGTACTTCCTCAGGCTCTTCCTACCTTTCACTCAACCTCCAACATGGAATTGGACTGCTTTATTCCCTCCTGTTCATCCCCTCATCCCACTGCTTTAATCCATGCCACTGGTCTCCGTCCATCGGCAGCTTGTGCCTTCAGGTTTGTTCTCTACATCTACAGCTAGACTCATCTTAAATACACATGTGTGATCCTGTTACTCATTTTCAAAAACCTCCCTAGCTTTTATAGAAAGATAACCAGCTGGAGGCAAAAGCCTGACATTGAAGGTTGGAACTGTTGCTTGTGGCCCTACCACATTCCTGGGGGAGCTCCATTTTCTCATGTGCAATTTGAAGAAAGTGAGGTGGATGCTTTCTCTGCTCTCCAGCCTCCCAAAGATTGAGATGGTGACTTGAAAGTTGTTCACGGTCTGACAGGCTTCATGACAAGCTAGTGAAGTTGACTAGGAATAATCCACATGCCTGTCCACCTCTCCCTTCTTATTCTCCATTGCCCTCTATTCACCTCACCCCTGCTTTCATCCCTTGTTTTCCCCCAGGGCTCCAAGCACCGTCAGCTCTTGGCCACATTATGGGCCCTGGAGGCAGCAGCTCTTCCCCAGCAATCTCCTAGCCTGCCTGGCAGTGACTCTGAGGAGGAGGTAGTGGAAAGGAAGAAGAAACACTCAAAAAAGGCCTCATTTTCCAATGTTTCTATTGAAGTAGAGAAGAAGAGGAAGAAGAAATGTCAGAAACAGGGCCCACCTGGCAGTGACTCTGAAGAAAAGGAAGTAGAAAGGAAGAAAAAGTGCCTCAAAGGGGTTTTTAATGCCAGTGACTCTGCTGAAGAAGAGAAAAGGAAGAGGAAACACCAGAAACAGGTCCGCTCAAACCCTGCCCAGCACCTGGACAATGATGACCAAACAGGTACTAATGGATATGTACATGTGTGGGGGACAGGGAGGGGGATCAGTGTATCCTAATAGATGACAGAGGTTACCTGCCACCATTAGGTTTGGGATTAGCAATAAGAAGTACTTTCATGCAGGCAACAGTCCCTTTCTCAAGGATAGGGGTATGGCCAGGATGATTGCCAAACCTCTGAATTCAGGGGATCTTACCCCAAATATGCTTTCCCATCTCCCTCCCTGTAGGTCCCAAAGCTTGGAAGAGTAGAGATACAAATGACCTATCCCAGCCAAGCACTGGGACCACTTCTGCCAACCCCCCCCACATCTTGAGTCGCAAGCAGTGGCGGAACCGACAAAAGAATAAACGTAGGCATAAGAATAAGTTTCGGCCACCTCAGCCACCAGACCAGGCTCCAGCCACAGTCTCCACAGAGGAGACAGAGATGCCTCCTGACCCCAGTCCACACAGCCATGAGGATCGGGCGGGGGCTCTGCGAGCCCGCATGGCACAACGGCTGGATGGTGCTCGATTTCGTTACCTCAACGAACAGCTATACTCAGGGCCTAGCAGTGCTGCACAGCGTCTCTTCCAGGAAGACCCTGAGGCCTTTCTCCTCTACCATCGCGGCTTCCAGAGCCAAGTCAAGAAGTGGCCACTGCAGCCAGTGGACCGCATTGCCAGAGATCTTCGCCAGCGGTGAATGGGGGTTGGGCACTGTGAGAAGCGATGTGGGTCAGTCATGGCTCAGACTAGACCAGTAAGTGATCCCTCCCCTCCACTCCCAGGCCTGCATCCCTGGTGGTAGCTGACTTCGGCTGCGGGGACTGCCGCCTGGCTTCAAGTATCCGGAACCCTGTACACTGCTTTGACTTGGCCTCTCTGGACCCCAGGGTCACTGTGTGTGACATGGCCCAGGTAAACCCCTCTTCCTCTCTGTATCTGAACTGTGTCTAGAGACCCAGCCTCTGTGTGCTAATCTCTAATGCTCCCTCTCTCCGCCCTGCCTGCCCATCCTGGTGTCTGGCACTAGCACTCAGTGTTAGATTTCTGATCCCATATCGTGTGCTCTTTATAGTACTCCTACTCTCCACAGGTGCCTCTGGAGGATGAGTCTGTGGATGTGGCTGTGTTCTGCCTTTCACTGATGGGAACCAACATCAGGGACTTCCTAGAGGAGGCAAATAGAGTGCTGAAGCCAGGGTAGGAGCTCTCAGGACACGGATGCATATATATGTGCACATGCCTGTGTCCGTGCATTTACATAGAACTTTTTACCCTTCTCAGGGGTCTTCTGAAAGTGGCTGAAGTCAGTAGCCGTTTTGAAGATGTTCGGACTTTTCTGGGGGCTGTGACCAAACTGGGCTTCAAAGTCATCTCCAAGGTGAGGGCCCCAAGAAGTCTCCCTATTTTTGTCTCATGTGGTCGTTTTTTAGAGTAATAGCGTTCGGGAAGGAGGCTATAGGCACAGACACAGACATTTGCTTCTTGAAGGCATGACACATGAGAGAGCCCTGGAAGCTTTCTAAGTGAGGGCGGGACATGGACAGAAGTATTTTGAAGAACTGGGGTGAGGATTTGGAGCTTACTAGGTCTTTTCTGCCCCTAGGATCTTACCAACAGCCACTTCTTCCTGTTTGACTTTGAAAAGACTGGGCCTCCTCGGGTCGGTCCCAAGGCTCAACTCACAGGCCTGAAACTTCAGCCATGTCTCTACAAGCGCAGGTGACCTCTGGGGCCCCCTTGAAAGGGAGGCAAGTCTCGAACTCCAGGCTCAGAACTCTGAAGACTGTATCCAGCCAGGCTCTGACCCAAGAACGGGTACATCCCTTCCTCCATCCAAAGAACGAAGTGTGATGAAACCCCCTGGTTCAGCCCTGCTCTGTTGAAGGCTTCTTGGTTCCAAGATCATAAAGTCATTTGGGCTAGCTAAAGAATAAGGAGTTTATTGTGAAAATACAAGAGTGCTTGGGAATTAGGGATCCTCTAAATGTCATGGGAACTAGGTGGTTTGGAATGCAAGGCATCTCTGGGTTTGTCTCCTCTTTCCATCTCTCAGGAGCTACGTGGACTTTCTGCCCTGGCATCTCTACTCTCTTCTGATTTTCCATCTGCTGAGGAAATCTAAAGCCAGGGCTGAGTACATAGGAGGTGCTTAATAAACTGTAGCTATGGCTGTGATATGTTGTAAGCCTTACTATTTTCTAAAAATCTTCCCTAGGTAGGGTTGGAGGTTGAGAAGTAAAGAATGAATTTGTTGATTGAGGAAGACTCTGGGAGAGCTCAGGATAGGGCTTTCAACAGGTTTTACTTCCCAGGGTATTTAGGGATTGCTGGTAAGATTCTGAGCTGTGCTTGGAGGAAGATGGTGAGGAACGTGGGTCTCTTCATAAATAACAACTGGTTGGTGCCATGGTAGGGTGGGGGTTTGGGCTGTCCATTGGCAGAAGGGTCTGTCTGTTGTTTCTGCCTTGCAGTAGGCCCAGATAAGCATGTCTTGGGATGGCTATGGGCAAGGAAGGCTGGCGCTGGAAAAAGATGAACTGGGATGGTAGACCCTTGGCCTCTCCCAGAGGGTATTTGCTGTGGATCCAGGTATAAAGATATAGCCTGTTTATCTGTTTCAAAGAGCAAAAACGGAGAGTGCCCAATGGGACACAGCTTCTAGAGCTCTGAGCCAGTCGGTACCTCCATTGAGGAGATGGAGACTCTGAGGAAGGCTGTTGGCCAGAGGACATGTTTGGAGGCTAGGCTCTGAACCATTCGACACATACCGCACAGTGTCTTCCCATGTGCTCTTCTCTCTGCCAAATACTTGTCTGACTGGCAGAGTCTTATTCATCCTTCCAAATAGCCTCGCTGTTCCCTACTCCACCCTTTCCAAAGCAGAATTAATTTCTTCATCTGTGCTCTCTAAACTGCATTGTGGTGGCTTTGTGCATTAGGCTGTAGTCTTCTCAAGTCATACTTATTTTTGTATTCCCAGAGCTTGTTGCTGAGGTGGTGATAAGGCATGACAGGATCCATTTGAGTGGGACTGATGAGAGTAGTGTGTTGCAAGAACCCAGGTTCGGGGCACAGGATGTAGGCACTGAGGACTAGGGACAATGGAAGAAATAGGCAGATAGGAGAACTTGAGCAGGCAGAACAGGGGAAATGTTGAAGGTTGGTGAGAGAGAGGAATCTGAACTGAGTCTCTGGTTTCTCGCTTGAGCAAATAGTTGAGCTGGTGCTGCCATTCAGAATGTTGGGTTTCAGGTACCTGTTAGGTGTTCATTTGGAAGAGGGATGTAAAAGTGCCGGGAGAGAGCTGGCTAGCATTTGGGAATCAGCAGTTTAGAGGTGGTAATTCAAGTCAAAGGAATAGGTAAGATATCCAGAGTAAGGTAGTGAGAAGAGAAGATGGCTCAGAATAAAACTGAGGAATATTTAATGGATGGGCAAAGGCAAATGGATGAGTGCAGGTTGACAAGATGAGAAGGTTAGGCCAGAAATGGAGGAGTAAAACCAGAAGAGTGGTTGCTTTCAATACGAAAGGAAGGGACAGAGAGGTTGTCAGCTGTCAAATGCTGTTGTAAGATCTGTTAAAATCGGAGGCCTGGGTGGCTCAGTCAGTTAAGTGTCTGACTCTTGGTTTAGGCTCAGGTCATAATCTCACAGTTTGTTAGATTGAGCCCCACTTCAGGCTCTGTGCTGACAGTGAAGGGCCCGCCTGGGACTCTCTCTCCCTCTCCTTCTGCCTTCCCCTGCTCGTATCCATTGTGTCTCTCTCAAACATTAAAAAAAAATTTAGAGTGAAGTCAGATTGCAGTGGCGTACAGATTACTGAATAACACTGAGGGCCTGTGTGAGTTCATATGGGATTATTCATGACTTTATGGTTCCACCAGCCAGCCCAGTGGTGTAGTTATCTCTGCCTACTCAGGAGTCTAGGTGTAGCTGTGGGAAAAATGAGTACTAAGGGATCATCCAGAGTTGGAACCTTGCCATATAGTGGAAATGAAAGGAAAGTGAACATAAGTAAATGTTAAAGAAATACAAAAAACTTAAACATTAAAAATTAAAAAAAAAAAACACACTCTCAAAAATAAATAAATGTTTAAAAATTAAAAAAAAATAGGTACCTGGTGGCTCAGTTGGTTGAGTCCAACTTTGGCTCAGGTCATGATCTCACGGTTTGTGAGTTTGAGCCCTGCGTCAGACTCTATGCTGACAACTCAGAGCCTGGAGCCTGCTTCGGATTCTGTCTCTCTCTTTCTCTCCCTGCTCACATATCTCTCTCAAAAATAAATAAACATTAAAAAAATTTTTTTGGGGGCGCCTGGGTGGCGCAGTCGGTTAAGTGTCCGACTTCAGCCAGGTCACGATCTCGCGGTCCAGGAGTTCGAGCCCCGCGTCAGGCTCTGGGCTGATGGCTCAGAGCCTGGAGCCTGTTTCCGATTCTATGTCTCCCTCTCTCTCTGCCCCTCCCCCGTTCATGCTCTGTCTCTCTCTGTCCCAAAAATAAACGTTGAAAAAAAAAATTTTTTTTTTAAAAAAAAAATTTTTTTTTTTTTTTTCAATTTAAAAAACAATTTGAAAGTAAGCAAAGGCATTTCACACTATTCAGAAGTAACTGATTACTATGCTGGACTATGGAATTTTGTAGAAGAGGTAGGAGAGTGAAGACATGAGTGGGTTGTTGCACTGGGAGTCACTAAACAGGCCACCTGGGCAGACGGGAGGCAATGGTCAGAAATCGGAATGCTTGAGTAATTAATGTCCGAGGCCCAGCACCTTTAGGCGGTGGCTGAGTCTAAAGCAAAGCCACATGGGTCAGTGCCTGTGAGGCAGGTTGCCCCTCAGATAATGGACTGAGGGCTCTGGTATTGTGGGGAGGTCTTGTCTGCATGGACTTTGAAGTTCTCCAGGATGATGGTAGAAGTTGGTATGGAACAAGTGCCAGCCTCTTGAGGGAGGGGGCAGATCCCAGAGATCTGCAGATAAAATGACAGGGAAGCTAGATGGCATGAATTTCAGAAGTCCAGGGGGTTTGGACTGCCTACTAGAGAGACTTCCATTGTGGGGGTGATGTGAGGCTGGTGAGTGGAGCTGGCTGACACCTTCATAGTCCTCTCCAGCTTGTCAGGATTCACTGCAGATTACTGGGGAAATGACGATCATAAAAGCTCCATAGGGCAGGAGCCTCCTGGGGTAAAGGGGAGGCAGGCCATCAAATCCAAGGAAGGGCGCTTGGATGGCTCAGTTGGCTATGTGTCTGACTCTTGATTTTAGCTCAGGTCATGATCTCACGGTTTGTAAGATTGAGCCCCATGTAGGGCTCTGTGCTGACAGCATGAAGCCTTCTTGGGATTCTCTCTCTCCCTCTCTCTCTCTGTCCCTCTGCATGTGCTTTCTCTATCTCAAAATAAATTTAAAAATCCAAGGAAATTGTTGGAATAGCAGTCATCTCACTGTGGGACACACATCACCTTTAATAGCTTACTTGTCTGTATTATTTCCCGAATGTTTATATTCCTAGATCTTGGTTAATTTTCCCTGTTTTCATTATGCTCAGCAGGACAGCTGGGACACCTTTCTCCTTTTTCTGTTTTTCTCCCAGAAAAGAATTTGGATTCTTCCTTTGCCTAGTCCTGTTCCATCAACCTGAGTAAATCTTTGGGGCTGATTCAGGCCTTGGGCCTCCCATAACTCAGCCCAGCCCCACTAGTGTCTCCATCAGTTGCTCTGATTCTGAAAGCAGGACTCCCCTGAGCCTGAACTGGGGCCTCCCAGCTCCATCATCAGCTTCAGGAGAAGCTCTTATGCAAGCCCAAGTTCCTGGGCTTCAGTGTTTAATGTTGAAAGCCTAGACTGAAAACAGACAACAGTGTATATTTTCTTAAGAAATAACAGCATGCTAGGTCTTCAAAGAACAAACTAGTTTAAGGAACAATTTGAGAACACATTAAAGGAAAGGCAAGAGTAGTAAGAGATAAGTGGTAGGAGTTGCTGTACCACCCAAGGCACTGTTAGAATCACCTGGAAGTCTTAGTATAATGCAGATTGCCAAGCCCTCCCCCAATTTCTGATTCAGAAGATCAGGATAGGGTTTGAGAAGTGCTATTCTGATTGCTTTGGTTTTTCACAGTGAAGCAGGAAGTAGGGTTGAGAATAGCAGTGAACAGGTTGGAGTTGTGAGGTGAGGAGAACATGAATATCCTTAAGAGAGTAAGAGGGAATGAACAAATGGGGGAAATAGAGTATGCTTGCTGGTGGTATTAACTGCATGCTTTTGGTTCAGGGTCAGAAAGAGGATGTGTGGGAAGAGACCATGCAGGATTGCTGTGTAGAGAGCTTATTGTGAGACAGCACAGCTGGACTGTCAGGACCCGCCCCCTCACCTCAGCTCTGTGGACTCCACTGGGACCATTCAGGAAGCTTGAGGTATTTATTCTTTGGGCCTGCTGAGGAATGATGAACTTGGAGTCTGACTCCTGCCCTGGGAATGTAGAGGGCAAGCAGAGCTCACTGACTGCTTCAGTGGTGGGGCCAGGGGAGTGCTGCAGCTTTTGCAGGCCTGTGTTCCCAGAAGTTGCCATAGCAAGCGATGCATGTGTGTATCCTGTGCACCTTGCAAGAGAGAGGGAAGCATGGGGTGGTCTTGGGCCCTGTCCAGTAGGACCATTTGAGGAGGCAAGGAGACCTCAGTGCAAAGAAGGTAGGTGTATGCCATGTGGGCTGAGGGAGTTGCTAGGACCACCCACTAATGCTCCGCCCCCTAATATGTGACCCCTCCAGGGTGAAGGGGACAGCTGGGATATCCCCTTTAAGTATCCGGGTACTCAGATACCTGGGTGGCTGGGTATCTCAGCCACCTGGGTGGCTGGGTGGCTCAGTCGGTTAAGCGGCTGACTGCGGCTCAGGTCATGATCTCAGTATTCATGAGCTTGAGCCTTGCATCAGGCTCTGTGCCGACAGCTCGGAGCCTGGAGCCTGCTTCGGATTCTGTGTCTCCCTTTCTCTGCCCCTCCCCTGCTTGTCTCTGTGTGTTTCTCCCTCAAAAATAAACATTTAAAAATTTGAATAAATAAATAAGTAAATACCTGCCAAGCCCCTCAGGCACAGAATCGCCTAGTCCAGCAGGAACTTTATCCCCTTTCTCAACCCTTCCTTCTCTGCAGCTATTAGGTAGAGAGGAGGTGAGAAGAGCCGAGAGCACACAGATTATTCTCCTCCTCCCCAACTCAGCCTCCTTGAGACATAGTAAGTGGGGCAGAGCTGGGAGGGGAAGACGGTTAAAGCTCCAGTGGGTGCACATTATTTATTGTTACCTAGGGTTAGATATCCTAATTGCTTGAGATGAAGAGGAGGTGAGATGAGCAGAGAGCACACAGATTATTCCTATTATTCCTCTTCTCCCCAGCTCAGGCTCACTGAGACATAGTAAATGGGGCAGAGCTGGGAGGGGAAGGTGGTTAAAGCTGCAAGTGGGTGCACATTATTTATAGTTACCTAGGGTTAGATATTCTAATTGCTTGAGATCGCGTAAGACTGTTAACTAAGAATAAGCTGAAAAGTCACGGGCTTGCTGCAGCTTACCTCCACAGCAGGGAAAGAGTATCCCCAAATGAAAATGCTTTGGAGGGGTGGTGAGAGACAAGAATAAGCTTGGGTTTGGATGGCAGTCTGTGCCTTGTGCGTGCTTGTTCAGCATGCCTTTGAGAGGTTTCTTGCTGCTGCAGTTTTTGGTGTGCTCCAGCTCTTGTTCCTGTAACACAGTCCTACGGAACACGGTTCCAAAGGAAACAACATGATCTTGGCAGAGACACAACTTAGCTCCAAACACTCAGCCATTTACATAAATGCACAGAGCCCTTTACAGCTTTTCACAGAGACCCACAATAGTGTTTTTTTTTATCCCCAGGTGGTCCTCCTTCCCAGATGACTTCTCAGACTGGCCACCTGTTTCTAGGATATTCAACTACTGTAGCAATTGCCTTATTGGTCTAATTCCATCACTCCTGCCCCCAAAGCAATTTGTTTCCCACACAGCCAAGTGATGTTTTTAAAATGTAAATCAGATATTGTCATTTCTCTGCTTAAAATCCTTCAATGGGTTCTCAGTGCTCTGAGAACAAAAGACAGACTCGCTCCCAGGCCCTGTGTGATCTTGCTCAGGCCTTGCTCTCCAACTGCATCTTAACCCACTCCTTCCTCACAAGACTCCGGCCATGCAAGCTTTCTTTTCATTCCTCTAGCATTCCAAGCCATTCCTGCTGGGTCTTTACACATGCTGCTCTATCTTTTTACAGTACTTTTTGTGATGAGCTCATTTTCATCTTCCAGATCTTCACACCAAATCCCCGTTTCTTCTTTGGAAGAAACTGGCTAGATGCTCACCAAAATGTCCTTTTTATGGACACATAGTTAACTATGTTTCCCAGCTCCTTGCATCAAGGCAGGGCTATTGTCTTCGCCAATGGAAAGTAAGTAGGAGTAATGCTTTACTACCAGACCAAGGCAATTAAAGAGTGGATGAGCCTTCTCCACATTCTCCCATCCCCTCTTCTGCCTTCCTGGGTGAGCTTGAAGCATATGTTTTAAAGACTGTGGAGTCAATTGCTTGGAGGAAATCTGCTTGACCAAGAACATCCACATTGGACTTTTCAACAAAAATAAACCTCTATTGCATTAAGTTACTGAGCTTTGGGAAGGTTACAGAAGTTAGTATTATATACTCTGGCTAATATATCTTTTCTGGGCATCCTGTCCACCTTGCTCTTGACCACAAAACCTTTTTTTGTTTCCCTCAGGGTGCTTCAAACATGTAATTATCTTACCAGATGCCAGTCAACACTCCTACCTATCCTATAACTTTGAATCTTAATTGAGAAAAAAAGTCCACGTGAGGAAGTTGAGATACTCATTTTATCAGTTGCATTTTGATTGTGACCAGAAAAAAAAATCCCACTGAAGAATGTCCTAAACAAATTAGATTTTTTTCTTCTACTATACTTAGAAACCTGAAGGTAGATGGCTGCTGTCAGTGGTTTAGGAATTCAAGGATGTTAAGTTTTAGGTCTTTGTTGCTCTTGGTGTCTTGATTCTAATGGTTACAAGATGATGTGTTCTTGATTAGTCGGGGACACCCTACTTACTGTTACACTTCTTGGGAGTCTTGTTGATTGCCACAGCCCCTACCTTTTTGGCTTTACTTCAAGGGTCCTTCTATGTTATTAATACTCTGGTATAAATATGTTTCATTATTCCCTACAACATAATTGAGGCCAATTTAAAATATTAACATTTTCTTTTCTATCTTTATTTTTTTGAATTTTATATTAAGTAGGCTTCATACCCAGTGTGGAGCTTGAACTCAAGACCCTGAGATTAAGAGTCACATGCTCTACCAACCAAGCCGTCAGGTGCCCCTAAAATATTAACATTTTAAAATATATTTGTCTCCCACACTCCTTCCCACACCTCAGTGATCTATTAGCAACTTACCCAGTTTGAAGCTGTTCTTCCTCCAGCCCAGTGGGGTGGGGAAGCATGGTCTTTATTTCATTCGTTACCTCCTCTGTCACTTAGGATTGGGATGGGGAGGACACACTAGAGGAGAAAAAGGTAAACACCATCAGTGTGCTCTACTAAGACAGGCACTTATTTAAATGTTGGCTCTCATGTGGGGTATTGGGGTTCTTTGGAGCCCCCCAGTAGGGACTTGTGCACTGGCTGGCTTTGCTGCTTATTATACACAGCCCACACTCCCCCTCAGCTCTTCAGCTTCTGCCCCTGTCCATGAATCCATAGCTTCCTAATGCTAACATCCCTATCCCTGGCACAGAGGGAGGGGACCTGGGACAGTTTCCAACAAACACTTCAAGATTAGTTCCCTTTCAGGGAGCCCACCAGAAACTCATGCATATTTTTCCCACCAACACTGGCAGTGCAGCGCAGTCAGCAGCTGACCCCTCTCCCCTTGCTTGCCTCAGCCAGCCTGACTGACTTCTCCATGTGAGAAGCACCAATCTCTATATGCATATGGCTGCAAACCCTCATAAGTGATTCAGGTTGTATTAACTCCCAAGAGGCCTCTGCCCCAGGCCCCACCTCAGTGGCCATATACAGATGGCTCTATTAAGTTCCTGAGTGTGGCAAGCCTCTAGCTCGAGAATGTAATCTGAATGAATGTAAAGCTTATCCCTCTCGTGGAGACACAGAACTACTATAAATGGTTCTATTAGAGCCCTTCTCACTTGATTTAGGATGCCTTTCGGGGGGAAACGTTCTCTATTCCTAAAAAAATTTCCATCAATACATCTTTCATTTCTCACTTCATATACAGTAGAAAGTTTGATGGTCTCTGGATCAGCTTTATTTTCTTAGAATAAATCCTATGTGGATGTATCCAGCATCTTTATTTAGAATGTGTCAGTGCCTATTACCTATGGTCTTCAGTCTTGGTGTATTATCCAAAGGTTTTAGACGACTGAAAAACTCATTTAACATCCTCTTTCTTATGTACATATTCTTAGAAAACGTGAACTGCGGGGCGCCTGGGTGGCTCAGTCGGTTGAGCGTCCAACTTCGGCTCAGGTCATGATCTCACGGTCCGTGAGTTCGAGCCCCGCGTCGGGCTCTGTGCTGACAGTGCAGAGCCTGGAGCCTGTTTCGGATTCTGTGTCTCCCTCTCTCTCTTTTACCCTCCCCCACTCATGCTCTGTCTCTCTCTGTCTCAAAAATAAATTAAAAAAACGTTAAAAAAATTAAAAAAAAAAGAAAACGTGAACTGCTTTATTTATATAGAGTATTACTGACAATGTATTCTTACTTTCCCTCCTCCCTCAGCTCTGTTTTTAGTATCCATTCATGTATCAATCGGAGCCCTGTCGGGAAAATGAAAAGCATTTCAAGTAAAGGGCATTTATTGAGAATTGATTCCAAGTGTTGGAAGGATGAAAGAATAGGTCGAAGTTGCTGATGTAATTCAAAAATTAACTGGAGAATTCCGAGAGCATCCCAAGTCCTGGGAAAACAAACAGGAAGAAGTGGTGTAATCACCAGAAATTAGGAGCTCAGAGAAAGACCCCCTTTTGACTGATACTCACATCTTTGTGGGGGAAGCTCCTTCTACATACCTAGTGCTTGGACCTCTGAGGAAGGGAGTGACTGCCTGTCTGCTTCTACAATCTGACAAATGCGGCAAAGCTGCTGCTGAGTGCAGAAGCAGCTAATAGCTGGAGCCAGCTGCCTGCAGCTGAAGTAATGAGACAGCAGCTGGAAAACAGGGACAAAGGGCCTTCCTCCCCTCTCACTTTCAGGTTCCCTTTAGGACATCCCATTGACAGGAACTAATGGAACCAGCTGGCAGTAGATTCTGGGAAATAGAGTTTGCAGACTCCCAGCTGCAGCAACACAAAGAGTGTAGGGGGTGGGGAGTGGGGGGTGGAGGGAGATCTGTAGAGGCCAGGAGCCCTAAGAAAATAGGTAAATAAGGGATACACTCCACTAGCTGCTCTTATGCAATACTTTGTTGCTTCTGTCAGCTGTGGGTCACCGTGGAGTGTTCAGGGTATACATCCACCAGAGTAAATGTATCCATTCACTTGGTTGCTTCAAATTCTTTGCTACCTGGAGAAATTAAAATCCCTGGAGCTGGGGTTCTGAGTAAAAACTATGTTCCACCAATTAGATGTGCTCATCTGAGGTTTGGGAGGCGAGGGGCATCTTCCTGCTGCTTGGCTGTTGCTGCTGGAGAGCAGGTTTGTCTAGATGTTGGGCTTTCTGCAGCAGCATTCCCCTTGAGGCCAAGGACAAAGTAAGGATTCCCACTGTAATGGCTCAAGTTCAACATGGGACGGAGGTTCAACAGGCAAAATACAACTTACTCTGTGACACTATAAGAAAGTGTGGTTAAGAAAAAAATGTACTGGGAGGATATCAGTTAAGTAATTCACAGAACTCGTGAGAAGTCCAGGGAGTGAGGCTTAGAAAACAAACACGGACCAACTGCAAAACCTAAGTCACACTTCAGAGAGTCTGGTTAGGATGGCACTGCTGGCACCATGGCTGCTGGACTTTTTTTGTGTTTTTTTTTTGTTGCCACATAGGTTGATGCTGGGAATTGAGTTAATCCTCCTAAATTTGTGGCCCTGTTTTAGGATTGGCCCATGAAAGCCCTCTCTCCTGTTATTTGTTTCCTTTATTACTTATTTGCTCTTTTTTCCTCACTCCCACAATATGTTTGTTGTGTGTCCCTAGATACGTATGTTAGCAACGTGCATGGTTTGGTGTATATATGTTGTGGCAGGGACTTGGCAGCTGTTCCTCACACCCATTTTCTTCTTCCTGGGAAATTAGCTGGACTCTGTTTTCCAGCTCCCCTTATACTTTCGTGTGGCTACGTGATTGAATTTGGCCAGTTGGGTGGTAGTGGAACTAAGGTATGCTACTTGCATATTTGGGTCCTTATATTTTGCTACACATTAGTCCCCATGTCAATCCACTTTGGCCAACTTGATGCATTTGCCCATATGTCCTTGAAAGGTACATGTCAAACATGATGGAGCCAAAAGATGGAGGGAACATAGATCCCTGAACAACACTTGGAGGAGAGCCACCTGTTTGGGACTTCACCTGAGTGAGAAGTCATTTTCTTTATAGATGAACCATTACACACTTGAGGGTTTGTTGTTACAACAACTATTGATCTTTTTTAAAATTATTCTTAGTTGAACACATCGGAAAAGTAAGCAAAACACATACCCATATGGAAAAGTAAATGAAACCAAAATGTTTGACCCATGGTTTTATCATAGGCCAGCCCCATTGCAACCACCATCCAAATTGAGAAAGCCTCCGCACCCAAAAACCTTTTATGCTACCTCCCAAACATCAACCACTTGTTTCTCTCAACCATACAAAGTTACCACCATCCTGACTCTCGTGACAATTTCCTTGCATTCCTTTGTGGTCTTCCTGGTTAAGCATTGTGATATTGTGATTTATAATAAAGAATACATATTTGGTCCTCCCATTTCTAGCACAGAGCTTCTAAAACCCTTGGGGTTTCCTAAGTGATGAGAGCTGGAACCGGTCTTTTGTTAGGTTAATGAGATGACTTTTGGAATGCCCCCAAATCACCTAGGATTGAGGGGTTGCCCTGTGCATCTTTTCCACCTGGATGGTCAGCTGTATTCTTTACTATGTCCTTTTATAATAAGCCGGCAAATGTAAATAAACTTTTTCCAAGTTCTGTGACAACTTGGACTTGGGACTAGCATTTGAAGTGCGGGAGGAGAGCAGTCATGTAGGACTGAGCGCTGAGCCTGTGGAATCTAATGCTGTCTCAGGACAGTTAGTGTCAGAATTAAGATGAGTTGTAGAACACCCTGCTGGTGTCTCAGAGAATTGTTTATTGGTGTGGGGGCCTTCTCCCATGGTGGAATTGGGTGCTCAGACCCTTTTTAAAGCATGTACACCTAAATAGTACGTATTTTCATGTGTCTGGCTTTTTCACTCAACATTAAGTTTATGGGACTCATCCATGTTGTTGAGTACAAATGAATTTCATTCACTGTTATTACTATAGAAGTATCGTGTTCTGTAAGTAAATTACGATTGTAAACCATGATTGATTAATTCAATTGTTTAGGTAAATTTGAGTTGTATATTAATCAGAATGGGCTGTGCCATGCTGCAGGAAATTAAAATCCAGAATGTTAATGTCTTAACTCCACAGAAGATCATTTCTTACTATTGCTAGAGGCAGGGACTGTTCATAGTCACTCAGGAACCCTAGCTAATGCAATGCACGCTTCCAAAATCACTAGGAAAGAAAAGGGAACAAGGGAAATCACTCCCTGGCACCCAAAGTTTCAGCCCTTTTTGCCCCTATGTAATTGGCCAAAACAAGTCTCCTTGTAGAGTTCTCCATGTAGAACTCTGTAGTTGGTGAGAAAGTGTACTCCTATTGTGTGCTCAGGGGGAAGACAAACAAGGTTGGTGAACTGCCTAACATCCAGCTTGTGGTCCCTGCAAATAATGCTGTGAACAACCCAGAAGGTCTCTTACTATGTTCAGGGGAAGTGATGTTGGTGGAAGTCCTTATCTCATTCTTAAACTTGAAAGAAAAGCTTTCAGTATTTCATCATTGGGTATGATATTTGCATTGAGGTTCTGATTAGTGGTTATCAGATTAATGATGTGCTTTTCTGTTTGCTATTATTTTTATCATGAATTGGACTTCAAATTTTGTCAAATACTGCTGAATTGAGATGATCATATATATATATATATATTTAATTTTGTTCAGTGTAGCAAGTAATAGATTCATTTTCATGTGTGAAATCAACCTTGAATTTTTAGAATAAAATCACCTTAGTTGATTATTATTCTCTTTATACATTGCTAAAATCATTTTGGTAATATTTTGTCTAGGACTTTTGCAGCTATGCTCATGAGTGAACATAAATGATATTTTCCTATAAATCTTTTCTCACCACAATGCTTTTAAGTGCTGTGCATGTTGCTATATGTACCTTTGGCTCACTCTTCCTCCTCTTCAAATGCTCTAATGGCTTCCCATCTCACTCATAACATAGTCCAGAATTCTTACTGTTTCCTAAGAGGCCCTGTATTTTCTGGATTCCAGTTATCTAACATTCACTCCCTTTACTCATGCCTTTTCAGAAATACTGTCTATCTTGCTATTTCTTGAATATTCTCAGCATGCCTCCCTGCCTCCGGGTCATTGTGCATCTATGTGGAATGTTATTTCCATGATATCTACCTGGCTCACTTAGGCACTTCATTCAAATCTCTGTTGAAAAGTCAGTTTTTATAGTCCCCCTCTCTACTGCCATACCACACTTAGTTTTTCTTCAAGGAACTTATCACCTTTTAAATTGTATATTTATTTGTTTATATGATTAGTGCGTATTTCTTCATACTAGAATGTAAGTTCCAAGACAGCAAGGACTCGATCTGTTTTATTCAGTACTGCACCCCTAGGATCTAGGCTTATTTGCCTCTGATGTCTGTTTAGTGTTCCAGAGTGTCTGTTTAGAACATTTAACATATCCATTTCCCTAGTTAAGGACATTTAGATTATGCAAATCCTTGTGACCACAAAAAAAAATGAGTAAAGAATTTTCTTATAAGTGTTCTCTTAAATATATATGTGTGAGTCCTGCTTCCAGAGTTCAACTTAATTTTTCAGGCTGGTTATTCCACTATAAAATATAACAAAATTAACAACTATAAAATCTGAACAAAATATAAACCAAAGAACAACTATTTGAAGACACTGAAAAGTGAAGAAAAGCAGGCAAAAACTAGAGGAGAATTTACCCTTAAAATACTTCAACTGCAATGGACAAAAATTATGATTTTGTGGTCTTTGCCTGAAAGTCTTTCCCAGCCCCACAGCATCCACCAGTTCCAAAGGCAAAAAACCACAGCCATACTGGCTCAAAATAGACAGAGGACAGAGTTCAGGGCTGGTAAAGCAGCTGGAAATTTAAGAGCAGAAATCCTGGAAGTGAGAGAGTGCCATGAGGGGTGAAACCAAAATATGAACATAAACTCTGCCCAAACCTTTGCATGACTGGTAAAATACACATGCATATAGAGGAGACTTAGGGGGGGGACCTAACACATAAAACTGGCAGAGTCCAGAGAAGAGTCTACCCCTGAATGACAGAAGTGCACTGTGTGAGATGTGCAAATTTGCTTTTTGACTGAGTGCATTCCTCAATTTATGTCCAGCTTGGATGGCAACTGAAGTGTCAGAGGACAGGGTTCGGTAGTGGAGAGCGGCTGGAAATTTAAAAGGGAAACCCCAGAAGCAAAAGGACTGTAGAGGAGGTGAGCCCCAAAATCTGAGCCAAATTCTGCCTAGATCCTTGGCCAGTGACTAAACTGTAAATGTGCAGGTGAGATGTTCTAGACCAGGCTTACAAAAAAAAAAAAAAAAAAAAAAAGCATGCTGCTGCTATAAGCTAAAAAATAAGCAGAGACATCTACTGTTACACAACACAGGAAATAAAAAATTTGCAATTTAGGCCTGCTCCCACCCCAGAATGCCTGCTATAACAATACCAATAACAAATTTTTAGAATATAACAGAATGAAAACTTACTACAGCATATTATCCACAATAACCAGCTTCTAACCAAAATTACCAGACATACAAATAAACAGAAAATTATAACCCTGTTATAAAAACATGAAATTATAAACAGTAATTTATACTCAGGGTAAAAGACACTCAATAGAAATTAACTCCACGGGACACAGATATTGGATTTAGCTGTCAAATACTTCAGAGTAGCTGTTATTAGTGCATTCAAGCAATGAAAGGAAAATATGTATTAGAAACTAAAGTATGGCCTCAATGAATATACAGATAAGGAACCTTCCCAGAGACAGAAATCAAATGGAAGTTCTAGAATTGAAAAGTATAAATAACTAAAAGCGGAAAGAAAAGGACAATACAAATTACTCAATTTGAGTAACCGGGAAAATAGACTGAGAGAAATGGACAGGCCCTCAGGAACCTGTGGGACTGTAACAAAAGGTCTAATATTGTGTCATCAAAATCCCAGAAGGAGCCGAGAAAGCACTTAATGAAAAACAGCTGAAAACTTCCCAAACTTTGGTCAGAGATAAGAAATAGAGTGAACCTTGAACAGGATAAATGTGAAAAAAAAAACTTCTGAAAACTAAAAAAAAATAATAATAAAAATATTGAAAGTGGCAAAAGAAAAATGATAGCTTACCCAAGGGGGGAAAAACAATTTGATTGACAATAGATTTCTTGTCAACCATGGAAGCCATAGGGAGTGGTACAGTATTTTTTAGGGTTTGAAAGAAAAGAACTGTTAACTCTGAATAGTATACCCAGTGAAAATATTCTTCAGGAATAAAGGGGAAATTTGGACATTCTCAGATGAAGGAAAACTAAGAGAATTTGTCACCAGCAGCCTACCCTCAAATAATGGTTAAAAGGAGTTATTCAGGTGGAAAGGAAATGATAAATCTTGGAACATAAAGAAAGATGAAAGAGCATGTGAACAAAATATGTGCAAATTGAACTAGCTTTCACAATTCAGTTCTCTGAATTGTGTTTAATGGTTGAAGCAAAAGTTATAATGCTGTCTGATGTTCTAAATATATGTAGGGGAAATATTTAAGATAATTATAAATGGGGAAGGATAAAGAGAGGTGAGGTTTCTATACTTCTCTTGAACTGGTAAAATGACACCAGTAGACCATGTTGAGTAATGCGTTTATAATGCAATACATATAGCAACAACTGAGAAGCTATACAAATATATAAACTCAAAATCACTATAGATAAAATAGAATTCTAACCTGTAGAAGGGACAAAAAAGAAAACAGGCAAAAATCGGGGGAAGCGATCAGAAAAGAAAAAAAAAATGGCAACTTGACTTCCTAACATAGCAATAATTACATTTTATGTTAATGAACTGAACATACCAATTAACAGAGATGAGCAGATGACTACTTTGTCTATGAGAAACTCAATTTAAAGGTTACAGTATGGGGGGGCGCCTGGGTGGGTCAGTCTGTTAAGTGTCCTACTTCGGCTCAGGTCATGATCTTGCAGTTTGTGGGTTCGAGCCCCGTGTCAGGCTCTGTGCTGACAGCTCAGAGCCTGGAGCCTGCTTCCGATTCTGTGTCTCCCTCTCTCCCTGCCCCTCCCCCACTCACACTCTGTCTCTCTCTGCCTCTCAATAGTAAATGAATATTAAAAAAATTTTTTTTAATGTTGCAGTATAGGCAAATTGAAAGTAAGAGGGTGAAAATGATTTATCATGCAAAAATTAATTAAACCAGGAGTGGCTATGTTAATATCAGATAGAGTAGACCTAAGAGGAAAATTTGGCAAAGACAGGGAAGGACATTATGTAATGATAAATGACTCTGCAGCAAGAAGACATAACAATCGTAAATGTGTATATACCAAACAACATTGTACAAAATATGTGACATAAAACTGATATAGCAGAAAAAAGAAATTAGGCCAAACCACAATGCAGTTGGAGACTTCAACACCCCTTTCAACAACTGGTAAAACAAGACAGAAAATCTTACAAGTATACAGAAGGACTTAACACTGTGAACCAATAGGATCTAACTGACATTTATAGAATATTCCACCCAAGAAAATACACATTTTCAAGTGTTCATGGAACATACATAGGCTCTATCTTGGGCCATAAAGTAAATTTTGACAAATTTAGAAGAATTGAAATCAGAGTGCCTGGGTGGCCCAGTCGGTTAAACCTCGGATTTGGGCTCATGTCATGATCTCACAGTTTGTGGATTTGAGCCCCGCTTCCAGCTCTGTGTTGACAGCACAGAGCCTGGAGCCTGCTTTGAATTTTGTGTCTCCCTCTCTCTCTGCCTCTGCCCCCCCCCCCAATAAATAAAAACATTTTTAAAAATTAAAAAAAAGAAGAAGAATTGAAATAATATATGAGTGTTCTCTGGCCACAACAAAATCAAACTAGAAATCAGTAACAGGAAAATCTCCAAATATTCAGAAACTAAACAGTGTACCTACAAATAATCCATTGGTCAAAGAGAAGTCACAAGGGAAATAAAAAATTACATTGAATGTAATGAAAATTGAAATACAATAAATATATCCAAATTTGTGGGACATAGCTAAAGCAATGCTGACAGGGAAATTTTTAGCACTAAAAGCATACATTATTAGAAAGATAATCAAGGTTCCCACCTTGATAATCCAGGGGTGGAAAAGAGTAAAATGAGCCCAAAGCAAACAGAAGAAATAATATAGGTAGGAGCAGAAATCCACGAAATTGAAAATAGAAGAACAGTGGAACTGGGGCACCTGAGTGGCTCAGTAAGTTGAGCATCCAACTTCAGCTCAGGTCATGATCTTGCAGTCTGTGAGTTTGAGCCCCGCATTGGGCTCTGCACTTACAGCTTGGAGCCTGGAGCCTGCTTCAGATTCTGTGTCTCCCTCTCTGTCTAACCCTCCCCTGCTCATGCTCTGTCTCTCTCTCTCTCAAAAATAAAGAAAAACATTAAAAAATAAAAAAAAAAAACAATAGTGGAACAAACCAATGAAACAAAGGCCTGTTTCTTTGAAAAGATCAGTAAAATTACAAACCTTTAAAAAGACTAACAAAGAGAAACACAAATTACCAATATCAGGAGTGAAACAACAAATATTACTATAGACCTTGCAGACATAACTATATAAAGATAGAGTAATACTGTAAACAACTGTATAGACATACATTTGGCAGTGTAGTTAAAATGGGACAATTCCTCGAAAAAAAGTATTACAACTCATGCAATATGAACTAATTTAACCCTATGAACTGTTAAGGAAATTAAACTTACTATTTTAAAACTCCCAAGAAAAAGGATTTTAGGGCAAGATTGTCTCACTGGGGAATTCTATCAAGTGTTTAAAGAAGAAATAACACTAATTCTACACAATCTTTTTCAGAAAATTGAAAGGAACACTTCCCAATTCAGTTTATGAAGCTAGTATTACTCTGATATTAAAACCAGGAAGAGATTGTATAAACAAAGAAAACTACAGACCAATATCCCTGATGAATATAATCACAAAAATCTTTAGCAAAATAATAGCAAATAGAATACAGCAATATATAAAAAAGAATTAGATGCCATGGCCAAATGGAGTTTATTCCAGTAATACAAAGGCTAGTTCAATAGTAGAAAATCAATGTAATTCACCATATTTAAAGGCTAAAGAGAAAAACAAAACACGGGACTACATCAGTTGATACAGAAAAGGCATTTGACAAAATTCAACACCCATTCAGGTTAAAAACTAAGAAAATTAGGAATAAAGGGGAATTTCCTCAACTTCAGAAAATCTCTCTCTCTTTTTTAATGTTTATTTATTTTGAGAGAGAGAAAGAAAGAGAGAACACGAATAGGGAAGGAGCAGAGAGAGATGGAGAAAGAAAAGGCCCAAGCAGGCTCCATGCCATCAGCACAGAGCCTGATGTGGGGCTTAATCTTACAAGCTGTGAGATCATGACCTGAGCCCAAATCAAGAGTCGGACGCTTAACTGACTGAGCCACCAAGGCACCCCAGGGATATCTCCTTTTTAAAAATCTGTATTAACATTACACTTAATGGTGAAAAATGGAATACTTACCTGGAATGCAAGGATTCACCACTTACTCAAATTAGTGCTAGAAGTTCTAGCTAGTGCGATACAGAAAAGGAAATAAAACGCATACAGAAGACTCAAACTGTTCCTCTTTACAGTTGACATGTTTGTCTATATAGAAAATTCTAAAGGATCTACAAAAAGATTCCTAGAATAAATGAGTTCAACAAGGTTACAAGATATAGGATAAACATATAAAAAAACCCAAAAACCCATGGTTTTGTACACTAAAAGTGAATATGTAGACACTGAAATTGAAAGTACCATTTACACTTGCTCACAGAGAAATTGAATATTTAGTTGTAAACCTAAAATACATTTATAGGACTTTTATGCTAAAAACTATACAATGCTGATGAAAGAAGTACAAAATCTAAGTGAATGTAGAGACCGACCATGTTCACAGATTGCAAAACATAACATGGTAAAGATATCATTTGTGTACATACGCAAACCACAGAGGGTGGAGCACAATTCCTATCAAAATCCCAGTGTGATTTTATGTAGTCACAGACAAGATTATTCTAAAATTTTTATGGAAAGACAAGGGAACTAGAATAAGTAGACAGTTTTGAAAAGAGAATAATAAAGTAGAAGGAATCAGTCTACCCAATTTTAAGACTTACTATATAGCTACAATAATCAAGATTGTGGTATTGGTGGAGGGAGGGATAAACACATAAATCAGTAGAATGGAATAGAAAAGCCAGAAATAGACCCACACAACTATGCCCAACTGATTTTTGACAAAGATGCAAAAGCAATTAAGTGGGAGAAAGCCTTTTCAACAGATGGAGGTGGAGAACTTGGACATCCATAGGCAAAAAAATGAACCTTGATCTAGTCTCACACCTTATACAGAAATTAACTCAAAATAGATCATGGACTTAAATGTAAAGTATAAAACAGTAAAAGAACTTTAGAAAAGAAACACAGGAGAAAATCTTTGCTATCTATGGTGAGGCAAAGAGTTTTAAACTTGACATCAAAAGTATGATCCATAAAAGAAAATTGATAGATTGGACTTCATCAAAGGTAAATATCTTTGCTCTGTGAAAGATCCTGTTAAGAGAATGCTACAGACTGGGAGAAAATATTTGCAAACTATGTATCTGACAAAGGATTAGTATCTAGAATATATAAAGAACTCTCAAAATCCAGTAATAAAAAACCTGATAGCCTTAAATCTACTAAAGTTGAATTTAAAATTTAAGACTTCCCCCCCACAAAAACAAAACTAAAAACTCCAGGCCTAGATGGCTTTACTGGCAAATTCTATCAACCATTTAAGGAAGGAAGAAATGTCAATCCAACACAAATTCTTTTAAAAAGTAGAGTAGGAGAGAACACGTCCTCACTCACTTTGTGTGTAACCCACTAAGACATAAACCTGGGAGCAGAATTGCTAGAAGATAGTAAATATATATTTTAAGTTTTTATTTTAATTACCCATTGTTCGTCACAAGTGCACTCCTTTATCCTTATCACCTATTTAACCCTTACCTCTACCCACTTCCCCTCTATCAGAGTTACCTATATAAAAAGTTCTCTTAGTTAAGAATCTGTTTCTTGGTTTGTCTCTTTTTTTTTCCCTTTGCTTGTTTTTTTTTTTTTTTTTTAATTTCACATATGAGTGAAATCATATGGTATTTGTCTTTCTCTTATTTTGCTTAGCATTATACCCTCTGGATCCATCCATGTTGTTACAAATGACAAGATTTCATTCTTTTTATGACTGAGTAATATTCCATTGTATATATGTACCACCTCTTTTTTATCCATTCATTAATCAATAAGCACTTGGGCTGCTTCCATAATTTGGCTATTGTAGATAATGTTGCTGTAAACATCAGGGTGCATATATCCCATTGAATTAGTGTTTTTGTATTCTTTGAGTGAATACCTAATAGTGCAGTTGCTGGATGGTAGGATAGTTGTATTTTTAACTTTCTGCGAAATCTCCATACTGTGTTTCCATAGTGGCTAGACCAGTTTGCATTCCCACCAACAGTACAATAGGATTCCTTTTTTCTCCATATCCTCACCAAGACTTTTTTCTTGTGTTATTGATTTTAGCCATTCTGATTGGTGTGAGGGATATCTCAGTGTAATTTTGATTTGCATTTCCCTGATAAGTGATGATGACCATCTTTTCATGTATGTGTGTTAGCCATCTGACTGTCTTTTTTGGAGAAATGTCTTCTTTGGAGAAATTAGACTATTTGGTGGGGGCGTGTTGAATGCTATAAGGTCTTTATATATTTTGAATACTAACTCTTTATCAGATATATCATTTGCAAATATCTTCTCCCATTCTGTAGGCTGCCTTTTAGTTTTGTTGATTGTTTACTTCGCTGTGCAGAAGTTTTTTATTTTAAATATTTTTTTAACGTTTATTCATTTTTTGATAGAGACAGAGCGTGACTGGGGGAGGGGCAGAGAGAGAGGGAGACACAGAATCCAAAGCAGGCTCCAGGCTCCAAACTGACAGCACGGAGCCCGATGCGGGGCTCGAGCTCACGGACCATGAGATCATGACCTGAGCTGAAGTTGGACGCCCAACTGACTGAGCCACCCAGGCACCCCGAAGTTTTTTATTTTGATGTAGTCCCAATAGTTTATTTTTGCTTTTGTTTCCCTTAGCATATAGTATATTTAATTTCACCAAGTGCTGCTAGATTGCTCCCCAGAATAATTACACCAGGATAACCATCTACCAACAGTGCATGAGAATGCTTATTTTCCACTACCCCCCCCCCCCCCCGACATTTGGTATGGTAGAGGCAATGGAAAGCTGTAAGGAGAATGAATTCTGAGGACAAATGTCTAGATTCATAAACTGGCTCTACCATTTTCTGACTTTGTGACCTTGGATAATTTACTGAATCTGTGTCTGTTTTCTCGTCTGTAACATGGAATAGTACCTATCTTATAGATACCAGAGCTTCTTAGACATTAGTGGGTAAAACTGGTACTTTTTTCCCCCCATTTCAGACATTTCCCTCTATCCTATTTCTGAATAAGGATTTCAAATTAGACTGAAAAGCTACAAAAATAAGTGAGTTTCAGGTGAGTTACAGAGCAGTAGTCCATGAAAGTATTGGTCTTCGGATTATTAGTGTATACAGTGAATACAGAACAGAATCACAAATTTCCTTACAAATTGGGATATGTAAATAAAATTTAGCTCCTTTCTTAGTTACTGGTCTGGTTTTCCCCACAAGCCTCACTCCCTCCTCCACTCCACTGGATAGTAGTAGAGTCTAGAAATAAATTCAGTCTCTTCAGGTTTCATTTTTTTTTTCTACCTTTGCTCCTCTCCAAAGTGGCATCTGGGTATAGAAGGGAGGGCTTATGTGGCATTTTGGTATTAGAAGGAAGGAGTCCCCTGGCTTAATAATGGTTCTTGGATGTGCTCAAGCTGGAATCTTCTGGGTATGGCTTGCCCTGCCCCACACATAGGCATTCTGCCAACATCTCCTTCTAAAGCTGATGAATTGGTGGTCTCTGCTCTCAGGGCCTTGTGCCCCTCCCTGCCACTTTGGCCTCCTCTTTAGTGCTGCAGACCCCAGTGATTCTCTGCCTCCTATTCCATCCAGCCAAAACGGTCTCTGTTCAGTATCCATACCATAGAGGGGTCAAAGGACACTTATTCCTGGCCATGCCATTCTGCCCTCTTCATGCTCTTGGGGCCATGGTAGGTCCATAATGCAGAGTAGTTTCCTTCTAAAGTCTCAGTAGAAAAAAGGGCAAATGCTTCCTTTCCCTCAGTACCTCAGTTTACTCCTTCATCCCAAAGTCCCAGATGAGGTTGATTTTGTCTCTACTTTATCTACCCCCATCTGTCAGGACAGGATGGGACCTGTTTCTCCCTTCTGTCATCTGTCTTCCTTCCTTTCATTGTTTGGGACTTTTGATTTCCTAGTGGGGTTTTAATTTATCTGGTCGACAATTTCAATAGTGGAATTGTTAAATCTGGAACATTTTTACATAGCAGTCATTGTATTTGAGCAATGCAGTAATATGGTACTTATTTTATAATCTCTAATTGACTAAGTTTAATAACTTGGCTGGACATAATTCAGGAATAAATTTCTGTTGATTATACCTCAGTAAAGCTGAAATTGCAAAAATAAAAAAAAAGGAGAAAATCCTACATAAAAGAGAAAAAGATTGAATTTCAGTCTAGAGAATGGCATGGTTTTGTAGGAAACGTTCTGTGCTAACCAATTTTAGATCGTTGCTCCCTGCTCCCACTGGAGAATAGATAGTAGCGATGGTATATATGGATAGAGCACAGGGTTCATTTATCCAAAAGGACCTCTTTAACACTCTGCCAATCTCCTCTCCCAAAGGAATACCCATGCGTCTGGTTGACTGTGGAAAAGAAAAGGAAGGGGTTTCTGAGGAAAGTGGAATTTTTGCTCCTCTGCTCAGCCTTTTGTTAAAGGACATCAGTTGCATCCTGATGGTGAAGGTGTGACTGGAAGAGGTTGTGTACCAATGCTCAGTAGACACTGCCATTTGCATTACTTCCCACCACATAGCTCATACCTAGCCATACAGAGAGGGAAGTAGGTTGCATCTACTGAGTTTTGGTGCTCAGGGGCAAGGAGAGGAGCCCATGTAGGTCTTTAGCTCAGCTGTACAACTAACCTAGCTTTTATCAGAGAAGTTTGTCCTGGGATAGCATGCAATCAGTTAATAAGCATATCAAAGTTTGAGCATATCAAAGCAGAACTCTTGATTCCCTACCCCCCAGCTAATTTCCCATCTCAATTAATGACACCATGATCCACTCAGTTGTTCAAACCTAAATCTCAGAGTCATCCTAAACTTGTCCTCTTCCTTCACTCTTCACATCCAGCCCATCAGCAAATCCAATGGCTTTGCCTCCTGAATATTACCTAAATCTATCAATTCTCCATCTCCGCTGTTGGGACTCTAATCCAAACTCCATCATCTTCCACTAGAATTACTTCAAGCCTCCAAATAAATATTCCTCCTTGTTACTCTGGAATTTCTTCTATCCATCCACCACAGAATAGCCAGAGTTATCTTTTCAAAATCCAAATTAGATCATGTCCTCTCATACCTAATACTCTCTACTAGATTCCTCATGCTTTTTAAAATAAAATACAAGATCATTATCACAAAAAGGCTGTATGTGGCCTACCCCTTTCTATACTTTTCCATCATTTTGTATCACCCTGCCCCTCATTCACCACACTCCAGCTACATGGTCTGTCCTGCCTCAAGACCTTTGCACCTACTGAGGGCTCTATCCAGAAACTCTCCTCCTAGATCTTCAAGTAGCTCCCTTTCTAATGTTTAGGAAGCATCCCCTGACCACCCAAGTTATACTAACTGCTTCCCTCTAGTCGTGCTCTAACACGTCAGCCTCCTTTATTGTCTTTATAACGCATAGAAATCATCAAATTTAACTTATCCATATGTTGACCTTTTCCTTCTCTGTCTTCCTGCTTTGGAACAACCTCATAAGTGCCAGGAAGAGCACGTGATCCAGAGGAGTGCTCAATAAGTAATTGTTGAATGCACATAAAACCTTGTATCTTAATTTGGCTTTTGTTTTTTATGTGTATGACTCACTGGGAGAATCCGTCCCAGGGGAGGGGATGACTGGTAGGGCCAGACTGAGGCATTCTCAGTAATACAACCAAGGCTCTAAAAAATAATTTTTCAGTTCTAATGTTCTCTATAAAAATATCCCTTGTGAAAAAAAATGTGTGTATGTATGTATGTATATGTGGAGATACATATATCTATCTATCTATCTATCTATCTATCTATCTATCTATCTCCACCCCTTGTGGATTTAGCACAAGTACTGAGACCACAGTACAAAGCTGGGCAAGGATTCAGGATCCTGTGTATTAGCCACCCCCATCTGCCTAGAGCCTTGGATACGTGACCAACACTAGGCCCATCTTCCCACGGAATACCCACATCCCCCTCTCAGTTGTGCACACTGGGGTTTCCCCTTAGCGTGTCAATTTTCCATGTGCACACCACCTTGCACTACTAAATCTCAGAAACCTTTAATCGAATCACCCCAACTTTATTTTGGTTGAGGGCTCATGGCAAGGGTGGGCTGCACACATGGACTCTCAGTTGGTCACAGGTGGTGGGGCTGAGCTTCGTGGGCAGGGGCAGGTACATCAGGATGTTCCTGCTGTGCAGCCTAACAATGCCTAGGGGGCCTTCCATGTACACAGGGCAGGAATACACAGCCAGACCGGCTGGGGGTGTCAGGTCATTGGCGCCCCGAGCCTGGACGCAGACGCTGACAGGAGGCAGAGGGCAGGGCTGGCTGGAGGTGCTGTCCTGCAGGGCCCCTGCTAACGGGTCCCACTCAGCGTTCCGGAGCTGTAGCCCAATCAGCAGCAGCCCCATCTCTGGAACTGTAGGATTTGGGCTGTTCACCACCTGGGGGCGCAAGAAGCTTATCAGGCAAGGCTAGGAGGGGTCCTGGGGATGCGGGGTATCCGAGCAGATGGGCCTACTGAAGGGGAAAGATCACAAAGAGGCAAGATGGGGTCATTGCACGATGTCATCAAGGATTTGAGGGGGCGGAAGTGTAAACGGAGGGATGGCATGAATATACCTGGAGGTGCAAAGGGTTGCTGTTCAGCTCCTGACGTTTGTATGGGAGCCCACTGAAGCCAGGGCCTTGGCATTCAGGGAGATTCGAGCTGGGCACACGCTGGTGCAGGGCGCCCGTAGCAAAGGTAGCCTCCGAGCGCAGTGACAGCAGCAGGCGGCGCGGGTGGCAAAAGGCTGATAGGTGAAAGATGCGCCCTGGTACTTGGGCGTCCACCCCCAGGTAGCGAACCAACAGCTGCCCACGGCGGGACAGCTGTCGCAGCCAATGCCAGGGCGGCTGCGGGCCGGGAAGCGCATAAGGACGCCAAGGCGGGGGTAGGCGGCCAGTCCAGAGAGCGTGGGCCACCGCGGCACAGCGCCGGGAGGCGCACGGGGGCGCGCCTTTCAGCTGCTGCAACAGGCAATCAAGGTCGCATAGCACCGTGCGCGCCAGCTGGCTCAGTTCCAGCACCTCGGTCTGGAGGAAGGCCTGCAGAGGCCGCTGCCGCGGCACCACCCACCCGGCGCCAGACTCTTCCGGGCGGGCGGTGTCCATGAGCAGAGCCTGCAGTGACTCCAGCCTCCTCTTGGCCTGCACTAGGCGCTGCCGCAGCCGCCTTTCCGTGCGCCTGGAACCTCCTCGAGCCGCAGGAACCCAAGCGGGTAGACTCCGCTGTAGCGCGCTCAAGAGAGCGCGACTCTTGCGGTGCAACAGCCAGGCCCGGGGGCCGGCACTCAGTCCGCAGCTCTGGGGTTCAGGAGGTGTGGGCAGTAGGTGCATCTGGGCCTTGCACTCTGCCAAAGCATCCAGTTCCCCTAGCTCTTGGAGGTGGAGAGAGGGAAGAGAGATAGATAAGATGGACTCTGCCCCACCCAGACTCAAGGGAGTAGGCCTTCCTCTGACATTTAAGCCACCATCCCATAACTGTGTGAATATTGCCCCCTCCTACACCTTTGTAGGATGCAGCTCACATTCCTGAGAGAGTGGCATGGCATGGTTCCCCACCCCAACACAGATACCTGGCTGGAGCTTACCTGGGCTGGGCAGCAGGGTGGCCAGCAGATACTGGGGTGTGTGTGGTTGAGCCCAGCTCCCGCTGCTGGGGCTCAGACAGGCTTGTGTTAGGCTAGTCAGGGCCTCCCTGTCCTTGCTGTCTCCCACAGGACCCCCATAGAAAACCGAAGCTGAGAATGAGGTCAGAACCCCTCAGTTCTAGCCTCTCCAGTTTCCACCACCTCCCAAACCCAAACCAAAAACTCAGTACTCCCACTCCCCCTGCCCCTTCCGGGGCTTTCCATGGGGACAGGAAGATTCTCACCAGCCAGCTCCTGCATGGCAGCACTGGGATTGCTAAGGCTGGCCCACAGCTGGTCTTGGATCTGAAGGACCTGGGTCAGGGTCACTTGACTCCTGGGGGAGGGGAGCAGGAAGCAGGGTTTCAGAACCATTTATATGCTGAGGACTCTGGTCTGTCTAGCCCAAGCTCCCAACTCATAAGGGCTCACCAGTCATTTGCACTTAGCACTTCCAATATAACTTGTTTTTTTGTTTTTGTTTTTGTTTTTTAAAGTAGGCTTCATGCCCAGCCCCCAGCCCAACATGGGGCTTGAACTCAGGATCCTTAGATGAAGAACTGAGCTGAGATCAAGAGTCAGATGCTTAACCAACTGAGTCATCCAAGCACCCCTCATACAGCTTGCTTTTTAACTGAAATCATATTTCCCCCATACCAGCCACCCAATTGTCTTCGGCAGAAATCTGGGAGGCTGTCTTGACTCCTCCTCCTTCTTCACTCCATATTTACTCTCTATCTCTACTATGACTACCCTAGTCCCTTCCACCCATACCATGGCCTTGTCTCTTGAGACTGCCAGATCCTCCTTTAAAATTGCTCTGCTTGCCTCCAGCCCTATCCCATCTGGTCCATTCACACTGCAGTCCGTGAGAGTGATCTTTCCAACAGACAACTAGGATCACATTTCTTTTCCTACTTAAAACCCTCCAGTGGCTTCCTACTCTCCTCAGGATAAAATCCAGTCCCTTGCCATGATCTTAAAGGCCCTTTACCATAAACCTTGCCTGTCCCCACTCAACCTCCCAGCGTGTCCACCTCAGCCACACTGAAATCTCCCTCCTGCTGAGCCTAGATCCCTCTGCTCAGAAAGGCCCCATTGGTACCTGATCTGCCTCTGCTTCCAAGACTCAGTTCAAAGTGAGATCTCAAAGTCCTTGGAGGAGACTTTCTTGACTACCCACCCTGCCCTCACACTTTGGTGCTTCCCAGGCATGAATTAGTCATACTCATCCAGGATGTGGAAAATGCACAATGTTTGCTGAGTGACTGACTGAGCAAGATGGATGGGTTCCCTCACCAGCGGCCCCTGTGTGCCTGCAGCTTCATTCCATAGAGCTGCCGGTATAGCAGGAGGCCATGTAGGAGGACCAGAGGCAGTGTCCTGGTTGGGGATTGTACATTCCGTCCTTGCTGGGCTAGCTCCATGCTGTTGATCAAGACATGGCCCAGCTCCAGGGACTGGTCCCAGAAAACAGGCATGGAGTGCTGAGTCAGTACAGCTGGGGCAGAAGGAGAGTGCTGGGTCAGCACAGCACAGGTACCATCCTCCTCCAATCTGAGAGACTATAGTGGGGAGCTCCTCACCTGGTAAGGAAGCAATAGCCTCTGCAGACAAAATAAGCCAAAGACGAAAATCTCTGTGGACAGTGGCCATGTTCCTGCTTGCAGGTTGGGCCAGAAGCAGTTCTGACTCCAGGTCCGAGACCACTAGGGGTCAAACATGGGGCTGAGATCAATCACTGGGTAAAGGGTCAGATGTAAATTTAGGGATCAGACTTGAGGCTCAAGGGTCAGGAGTCAGATACAAGGGACAGACTTGCAGTGAGGGGATCAGCCATGAGGCCTGAGAGTTCAAGGTCAGGCCAGGTACTGGACAGGGTCCAAGAAGCCATATTTAGGTAGCAAACGCACCCCTGGCTCCATCCAACAGCCTCCACAAAGGCTGTAGCAGCTCCTTCGGCCAGTGAGGCATCAGATGACAGTTCTCCAGCACCAGCCAGTGCCCTTTGTGCATAGCCTGGCATAGAGTGCTAACCACTACCGAGACTGGATCCCAGGCTTCAGAGCCCAGGGCGATCACCTCCAGATGCTTCTGTCCCTGAAGACCAACAGAGAGGTGGCAGAGTAACTCAAAGTGATCCTAGGTGACCCAAGGGACCCAAGGTAATGCCACAAATTGACCCCCAAAAGTCCCTGAATAAGCCAGAAAGATCCATGGGCATGCTGGGAGGGACCACCACACCCCATCTCAGTCCACAGAGGTCTGGTGTCTGTGTGGCCAACAAGCAAGGCTCAAACCTGCTCATGCCTGGCAGCCAGTTTCTGGATGACAGTCAGGGGATGCATGGTGGCTGTGGGGTGACCAGGTGGTGGCAACAAGATCAGCACGGGCTGAGTAGCCTGGCTGTGTTCCAAGGGTATGGTGGAGGCATCCAGGTTTTCATCCAGGGGCCGGCCCAGGAGGCTGGTGGTAAAGTCAGCCAGGGCCCCTGCCAGGCACTCAGGTCGCAGCACACGCCACAGAATCAGCTTCTGGAGGAGACTAAGTGGATCAGGTCCAGGCCCAGGCGCAGGACCCAGCACTGTGGATGACAGGGACAGATAAGCCTGCCAAACATTGGAGTGGTGTGCCAGGGATGCACACAGCCCAGCGAATGGTGGCAGCAGCTCTAACATCCTACATTCTTGCCAGGCTTTCAGCCCCAGCCAGGCTGGTCGAGCCACACTTGGCTTGCTGTAGCCTGTGCTAGGAGAGGCTGCCAGGCCAGGCCAAAGCGCCAGCCTCTCCAGCTCTGGTGCTTTCCTTGCCACTTGCAGCAGAGCCAGAGCACCCAAGGCACCCACCAACGGTAACTGGGTCAGGCCCAGGGCAGCCACAGTGCTGCCCAGTAGCTGGCGGGTCAGCTGTGTTCTCAGCTGCAGCAGATGGCTGGGCAGGTCCTCCCCTTGATGAATCTCATACTGCTCCATGCTGTTCAGGGCCCGCTTGGTGGCTGCTAGCCAGTTGTCTGGGTGCATACGGAAAAGTGGAAGCAGGTTCTGCAGTGGGCTAAGGGCCTTTATAATGGCCATTCCATGCCAGACCACACGCCGATAGGGTGCCCACAGTACCACCTCCTGCCGTCTCATTTCTTCTAGCTCCTCACAGTGGGCACGCAGCTGACATAGCTTTGCCTGGGCCCTCACCATCTCCCGGAGGAATTTGGCTGGTTTCTGATGTTTTGGGTTCTGGAGCAGCAGCATCAGCAGCAGCCCCTCCTGCAGACAGTCATCTGTTCCATGGGTCTGATTCTTTCTCACATGGTTCCCCCACCATCCACACTCATCTCCACACCCATATCTGCCCCCCCCCCCTCGAGCTCATCCCCCCCCATAACAGGACCCCCATGCACCTCAGCAGCCTCCACAGCTTCAAAGGAATCCAGGGCTCTGATCTTTATGTCCTGCCAGCGGCTCTCAAGCTCAGGACACTCAACGCACAAGATTTCGTGCAGCATCTGTTCCTCTAGGATTTCCATGTTCAGGCTCAGATCCAGTACATTCAGCCCCTTCAGCAGGTCATAACCTAGCACTTGGGGTCACATAGGGACATAGGGGATGCTTAACCCCTTGACAGAACCAGGGTTGGGGTACACAGAGAGTATGGCACCCTGCTGCAGTACTGAGCCTGCTCGGGGTCAGACTGAGTGAAGCTGGAGACCTGGTGTGTCCACAGAGCTGTGGTGGCAACTTACCCACTGGCACTCACCTTTTTCCAAGGCATTGAGGGGGAGAGTAGTGCTCAGATAGAGACAGAAGCTGGGCTGCACCTGGGGTGGGCTCAGCTTCTCCCGCCGCAGTAGCCATTGTAGTTCTTGGCACCCTAGGCCCAGCTCCATGTTGGTCAGTAGCACGGGCAGGCCTATGAGGGGGAGGCAAGGACACTCTATTCACCATGCCAGCACCCAGCCCCCTCTCCTGTACAAAATCTGGCTCTCATTGGCTCCCCCATGGATAATAGGAGGATTCCCTCAGGGCTCTTCAACAGAGTTAGTGCTTGGGTTAAGGATGGGAGCAGAGTTCAGGCTGGGGGTGAGAGGCTTGTGGGGCCACAGAAGGGGGACATGGTGAGTGGGGACCAGTTCTCACCACTGGCAGCTGCCTCCTGGAGCTGAGGACCCAGCCCTGGGTCAGTGCCTGAGAGCACACTAAGGGAGGGAAGGGGCAGAGCCCCAGTCTCTGAGGCCGGCCTTGACCTCTGTCTCTCTGTCTTCTTCTCCTCCTCCTCCTCCTTCTCCTCCTCCTCCTTCTCCTCCTCCTCCTCCTCCTCCTCCTCCTCCTCCTCCTCCTCCTCTTCGTGCTCTTGCTTGTTTCCCTCCTCCTCATTTTCTCTGTCCTCTGTCTTCTGCTCTTTTGTTTTGCCCTTAGTCTTATCACTGTCTTCACTGTTGTCATCTTCCTCTTCCATGGCCTCTTCTTTTTCTTGATTTCTCACAAAGCCCATCCCTATGACAGAAAGATGCAGAGGAGCTCCTCTCAGAGGACAAACTGGGCTCCTAGAGAACACCATTCACCCTCAAGGCTCTATCTCTTGAGGGAAGGTCCACAGGAAGACACCTCAGGAAAGTCACTTAAGCTCTTTCTGACTCAGTTTCCTTAGCTGCAACATGGGGTTGATATTAGTAGGTACCTCACGGAGTTACTGTGAAGATGACATGAAACGATACATAGAGAGTACTCAGCTGGACATAGTAAGCACTCAACAAATGTTAGCTGTCATTATTATTTCCCTAAAACTCCAGGGAAGTCTGCTCCATTTCTGCCTTTCAGCGGTCGGTTAGAAGATTCCGTGTATCTCTCCTTTTGCCTAAGCTACTTTTATCATAACGAAAATAATTGTTGCTAATATAGAAATCAGTGCCTGGAACCAGCAACTGCTAAGTGAAAGACCATAAACTGTGGAATTAGCCAAGTCCTGGGCCACGGTATGGTGGACACAGATGGCTGGCTCCCCAGCCACCTTCTCCTTTGCCTCCTCTACAGCAGGAGCTGGAAGAGAGAAATAATATCTTTTTAAGTATTAAGAAATTTAAGAATTTTTTAAAAGTATTAAGCATTAAGAAGTGGGCAAGTGGAGGCTGCTGGGTCCACAGTTTGGTGGAGTCATTTCCTATTGCTTAACAAATCACCACAAATTACCACTTAGTAGCTGAAAACAACACCCATTTGTTATGTTTGAGTTCAGAAGGTTAGAAGCCCAGCACAACATGACTGGATGCTCTGCTTGGGGTTACACAGGGCTAATCAAGGCATCAATGGGGGCTGAAGTTCTAATCTGGGACTTGGGTCCTCTTTTAGGCTTACTGGTTTTTGACAGAATTCATTTCTATCTCACACATTCCCTGTAGCCCACTGCATCTTCCACCCAGAAATAATAGTTCCTTGAATCCTTCTGTGTTTCAAGTTTTCCTGACTGCCTCTTCTTTCCTCCTTGCTTCTTTGAAGGGCATATGTGATTACATTGGGCCCACCCAGATAATTCAGGATATCTCTGTCCTGTGTGTGTGTGTGTGTGTGTGTGTGTGTGTGTGTGTGTGTGTGTTTAGGTTATTTATTTTGAGAGAGAGAGAATCCCAAGCAGGCTGTGTGCTATCAGTGCAGAGCCCGACTCTAGGCTCAAACTCACGAACCCCAAGATCATGACCTGAGCCAAGATCAAGAGTTGGACGCTTAACTGACTGAGCCACCAGGCAACCCCAGGATATCTCTTTATTACGGTCAATTGATTAGTAATCCTAGTTACATCTGCAGAGTCTTTTGTGCCATGTAACATAATCATAGGAGTAAAAATAGAGGACAAAGATGACGGGGGCCAAAACTCTGCCTACCACATGTAGCTGTTCAGATTTCTGGAAGATCTTTTGTTTTCCTGATGAAAGGGACAGAAATGGCTAGCAGCAACTCTGACATGATGCTTGGAAGGATAGCACCCAAATATGGTGGCTGGAAAAACCAGGAACTTATTTCCTCATAGTTCTGGAGGCCAGAAGTCCACAGTCAAGGTGTTGAGAAAGCTGTACTCTCTCTGAAGCTTTTAGTATATGTGCTGCCGAAGCGAGCACTCTCTCTGAAGCTTTTAGAAAAGACTCCTTCCTTGCCTCCTCCAGCTTCTGGTGGTTCCAGGAGTTCCTTGGCTTGTGACTACATAACTCCACTGTCTGTCTCCCTCTTCATGAGGCCTTTACTTTCTGTCCCTATGCCTTCTCTTTTTTCTAAGGACACTTCTCATCGATTTAGGGCCAACCCAGATAATGTAGGGTAATCTCATTTCAAGGTTCTTAATTATATCTGCAAGACTCTTTAACATAGAGGTTCTGTGGGTTAGGATTCAACCCACTACATTCAACCCACTATAATGTGATAAGCCAACATGCTAGGGATTATTGAGCAGAAAGACAGAAGGATCTGGGAACTTGAAGGCAACACTGAAGGCTGGTGCCTGCTTATCTCAGTACTTCTTATAATGTGAGATAAATAAATCCTTCTGTCTTAAGCCATGGTAAGTTGGGTTTTTGTTACTGATAGTGATAGCATTTCTACCTGATACAGCGAGTTAGTGGGGAGGCAATGAGGATTTTTCTTTTCCCTACTAATCTGTGTGGTGGGTAAGAAGTTGGTTTATCTCATGGGATTTGGACCATATGCTCACTGAACTTCAGTGGATTTAGAAGAAGGCATGCTGGCTACTTCTCTACTTAGATGAGAGAAACAACCCTCAGGAAAAAAAAAAACTGTAAGAAAATTCCTTTCTGCTCATATCAAGCAATTTCAGACCACAAATGTTCAGATACTCATGCACCTTGCTGATTTGTAAAGATGATTATCTACCTCATGTTGCATGGAATAGGAAATTACTGGCTATTGGAAGAGGCTGGAAAATCAGGGAAGGTAATTTTCCAGATCCATCTCAAGCACTTCTCTTTATGCATTCTCTGCTTGACAAATTTAATAGTCTCCCTTCCCCTTTTGATTTGGATACAGCCCCCAAGTATTAGGGGCTATGCTCCATGGCCAATTACCCTGAGCTCACTACTCACACTATTTTCTTACTACAGCTCTGAGCTGAAGGCCAAGGTTTAGCTGGATGGCAATTAAGGCTTAGTGGAATTTCTCAAGCTCCCAGAACCAATGTTAAGAGAGAAGACAGAAAATAGGGTTTAAATTCAAGAATGAGAGTATACCAAGATTTCTGGCATTGGTTAATAGCTAACAGAATCCTTACAGATGAAATCTGAAGGAAAGAAGATGAGAGATTTAGTGGAATTAGCCAGAAAATCCTCTATCTGGTAACAAGGGATCAGTGTTTGCTTAATTTGAAGACAAATCCTAAGCCCCCATCCCATTCCAATAGGAAGTGGCTATGTACGGCTGAACAGCTACAAACAGGATTCTTGACCAATGTTCCTTTCACAGATAGCCCTGGTTACAATGGACAAGGAACATCATACTGTTCATTAGAACACAGGATAGCTGAAGTGGCTGTCCCAAGAACTCACTCTATAGCCAGTGAAGTGATGCTAATCATTTGCCTTCCTATCTCTGTCTGGCATTACACAGTACATGCTAAAGACTAATTAGATAAGTGTGTGTTTCTTACCCTTATCCAGTTTCTAAACAGGAAGTTTACTGTAGTTATCTTGATTTGATTTTGCTTCACTCTGCATATTGGATGTACTGCTATGGTGAGATTGAGAGTATACTCTGTCATAGGTTATAGAATCACAAAGAGCCACATCTAACTCTGATCAAGAACAATGAACACTGTTCACAGCTCCTGGACTCAGAATTGGATGCTGCAGCTAGATGTTTCTTCATTGTGTCCCTTACTAGAAAGGGTGTAAATTTACTTATAGTTGCACATGTGAAAGTTATATACTGTGTATTTTCATAATGGTGTATGGGCACAATGGAAGGTTATGCTGGACAGCCAAGGGATGGAAGGTAATAATGGCAGCAATAATACATGAGTAGTAATACTAAAATTTTTGAGAAATTGTTTTTAGGCACTGTGTGAACCCCTTTTACATAAATTATCTCATTTAATATGATGTTTTGTAAGATGGGTATAAGTAAGATGCTAATTTTATTGTCAAATAAATTTTGGCTTAGAGAGATTAAGTACCATGTCTTAGTTTGCATAGCTAGCAAAGAACAGGTATTTGACCCAGACAGTCAGATTATAGAGCCCACATTACAGACTGCTTTATTATGTACCTTCCATTGTAGATATCTATTACTGTCCCCGGTGCAACTCCCAACCCCTTCTGGAAAATAAACACCATTTTCTCTTTCCCCTACCCAATACCCTTGCTTCCTTCCCCTAGGAAACACCTCCTTCTGACACTCTACCCAGATAGGTCTCTGCTCCAGGCAGAGATAATAGAAATATTTCCCCAGAATTCCTGAACATGGGATAAATTCCGACAGTAAGGAAGGCTCCGAGTTGTAGGCCAAGTTTCTAAGAGTGCTGAGCAGACCAAGGAAGTGGAAGATCATGGACTGGTCAGACATGTAAAGTCAGAATCATTGCAGTATAGGCCCCAAGATGCAAATGTGACCTAATTTATTAATATCATGTAGGCTGCTGAAATCTAGGATACGCTGACTACAAAAATTTAGTGTCTTTATTATGAAAGGGAGGGCCACCTGTGGCTGAGTGCTGGCTGTTCAGATACCTGAGAAGGAGAAGCATTATGTTCATTATCCCTGGCTTTATATCTGCACTTTACCTGGACCTGGGGCCAAGCATCTAGTCTCTTGCAGAGGCAGTGGGTTCAGCCAGATGGGGGCCTGGTTGCTAGGGTCAAGCAGCAGAGGCCAACGGAAGCTGGAGTAGTGGGTGTGACTTCGCAGGAGCAGGCCTGCCAGGCGGGCTGACTTTGCCTGGGGCTTCAGGTCTCGGTCCCACTGGAACTGTTCAGATTTGGAGCTAAGCAGGGTCAGAAGGTTGAAGGGAGAGCGTGTGGAGAGCAGGGGGTTCTTTGGTGGCATGAGGGCAGATTTCTGCTTCTGCTTCAGGGCCTGTGCCACATCATCTGGGCCCAGGGGCTCCTGGAAGCCCCTGCACAGAGCCAGCCACTTGTCCAGTAGCTCCTGGCGCCGCAGTGCTGGGAAAGGACCCAGGTAGATGATGGCAGCTGAACACAGAAGGGCATCCCCGAACATAGTCGTGCAGTGCCCCTTCAACTTCTGGTGTGGAAGGGAAGAACAGAGGGCATGTAGGCCAGCGAGGAGGGTACAGGCAGAGAGGGTCTGGTAGAGAGGGCGTGAAGCAGGGTATGCAGGAAAGCATGGTAAGGAGGGCAGTGGGACAAAGGGAGGCAGTGAGGGTGCAGGGAGGAGGAGAGTTGTTGGGGTCAGTGGGACAGAAATGAGCTTTGGAGGAAGACCGGGGCAGGAGCTGGTTACCTGGAGCTCTGTAGTCCAGGACTGCATAGGTGTGAGCAGTGCAGACTTTATGGGCCACTTGTGATATTGGCCACATTGAGCGCGAATGAGATTCTCCATCACACGGTTGTGCGAAACCCAGGAGTCTTCCAGCTTGTTGGCCAGATCCAGTTTGTGCTCCAGGGTCTCCTGGGCCTGGAACTGGCGGTGGCCCAGGAGGGCCTGCTCCCGAACCAGCGTGGCCTCTATCTGCCGCAGCAGCAGGCCCGTGGGCAGTCCCCGACGCTGTGCCAGCCCATAGCGCAGGACGGCCCAGAGCCAGGCCGCCAGGCTCGCTGCAGGTATGCTTACTGCCCGCAGAGCTGCATCACTCATACCTGGAGCCTTCAGAGCTTGGGCTAACTTTATCATCTCGGAGTCTGTCATCTTCTCCTTGGGGAAGAACACCAGCTCCTGGGAAAATGTGTTAAGAGGGGTAGGGGCAGACACAGGTGCTCTGGACCTGGCCCTAACAGCCTCGCTCTGCCAAGTCTGCCCTTTGTGCCTCTGCTCTCCTCCTCCATCGTGCTCCACATTCCCTACCTGATAAAAATCCTCGGTGCATAAGAGCTGCTTGGCGCTGGCCCAGCCTGTTTCACAGTGGAACAGATCGCACAGGGCATCGGTCACCCGGACCACAGATTCCGGTGGTACTCGATAGCTCCGTAGCTCCTCAAAGTCGGCTACCTGCAGCTGGCTCAGAGGCCCCAGGAATGCCTTGCCCATCTAAATGAGGAGATATGCACTCTTGAAGTGAATTTCCAAAGTGTCCTCTTCCTTCAATGTGTTGCCAGGAGTGATCACCTCTTCCTAGGAGTTCCCATGATGGACCATTTCTCAAGCCATCCTACTTTGCCCCTCCCCCACGAGACTCCATGACAAGTCACCCCATTCTTTCCTCTGGACATCCCGTGAAGTGTTGTCCCCTCCCAAGAGAAGAGCAGCACAGGGCAGGCAGCAGCAAGACCCCACCTGCTCCAGGAAAGCCTCATACTGAGCCCGCAAGGCATCCCGCTGCTTGGTCAGGTTCTTGATGAGGTCCTCCTGCTGCTGACACTCCGCCAGCTGCCGTCCGTACAGCAGCTTGTCTTGCTGGAGCTGCTGCTGAAGTATGTGGAGGTTCTGCAAACAGAGGTCCAGGCACTGCAGCTCCAGATCCTGGGCCAGGTGGGCTTACCCCAAGGGGAGCCCTGTGGGCTTGGGACTGCAGCATACTCCTCACTTGATAGTCAGGAGGAGCTAGTTGAACTCCATGTAGGCCACAGATAAAGACTGGGCCCTGGAACTATCACTCACTGGCCTATGACTTACACACTTGGTGATGCAGCTCCCAGTGGGTGACTGCTTCTCCTGAACTGCCACACAGGCCCAGGCAGTCTGACTCTGAAGCCCACATGCTTAACCATTATGCCATACTCTATCTTACTTGACCCATTAGTGGCATTTGTCATACAAGACAGTTCCCTCCCTCTTGAAACATTGTCCTCCCTTGACTTTCATGACCCCATGTACTCCTTTGGCTTTCTCCAACTTCTGTGGCTGCTCTTACTCAGTCTTCTCCTCTACCATCCCTTCAGTATTCCACAGCAATGTTTCAGGGCCCCCTTACCTTCTCATCCTACACTTCTATGTGCCCTCCCTAATCTCATGCCTTTCATTACCACTTAAATTTTAACAACTCTCGAATTGCTATCTCTAGCCAGATTTTTTTTCCTGAGCCCCACATCCATGTGTCCATCTGCTTCATGGCAATCTCCTCTTCAATGCCTCACAGGCCCCTCAGAGCCCACATGCCCACAAATGAACAACATATTCACTGTGCCCTGCCAGATCTCTTGCAATCTTACTCATCTCCTCACCCGTTCTTTTTCACAGAGAACTGTAGCAAAACACAGTTTCCCAAGGAAGAAAATCTCATTGTTACCCTGGCTCCATCTCTTCTATTCCCCCAAACCCAACTCATCTTCAAGGACTTTCTGTTCTACCTCCCACATGTCCATCATGTCTGCTCCCTCACTGCATCTCAGTTTCCACTCTTACCCACTTCTTCTCCTCTGCTCTCCATGCCGTAGCCAAATACCATCATCATCATGTTTCAGAACATTTGCCAACTCTCCCAGTTGGTTTACGAGGCCTCTGTGCCCAGAAGACCTCAGCTCCGCTTTCTAACCTTGTGTCTGTCCTTGCCCCAGCACCCCACTCTCCCAGCCATTCCTGACTTTCAGCTCCTCCAACGTGACACACATTCTCCTCCTTCTGGGCCTTTGGCCACGCTTTTGCTTCAGCCTGTGACAGTCTTCCCACCCACCCCCACTCCCTTTTACACCAAATCCTAGCTAACCTCCAGGCATCACCTTTGGTTCACTTCACTCATTTCTTTACATATGTAAGGAATGATTTTTAGTGCTTGCCGTGTTCTACACATGGCTCTGTGCTACTTACTGTGGCACTTTGCTTTCTCTAGAAAGTCTCGATACTTCAGAGCTCCCTGGACTTTGTGATAACACAGTGTTATCACAGTAACAGTCATTGCCTAGCTGAGTCTATATGTTCCAGTAAACTAGGCACCATGAAGGCAATGACAGTGCCTTATCTTTCTTAATTAGGAGGAGCTATCATTTATTGAACTCTTACTATGTGCCAGCACTTAAAAAAATTTTTTTAACATTTATTCATTTTTGAGAGATAGAGAAAGACAGAGCGTGATGGGGGAGGGGAAGAGAGAGAGGGAGACACAGAATCCAAAGCAGGCTCCAGGCTCAGAGCTGTCAGCACAGAGCCTGACACGGGGCCTGAATCCATGAACCGCGAGATCACGACCTGAGCTGAAGTCAGCCGCTTAACTGACTGAGCCACCCAGGCGCCCCTGTGCCAGCACTTTTAAATGCTTTCCAAGTAAGATGTCATTTAATCCTCATCCTAACCTCTCTGGGTCTTACTTTTCTCGTCTATAAAATGGGAAAAAGAATAGCCACCTCAGAAAGTTTTGGCAAGGATTCTAGTGACTTATCTATCTAGATGTAGACATCAATGTAGACACAGACATAAATATCAATGAGTAGCTGGACAGAAAAAAAAGTGGAGTTCCCTTAATTGTTGTAGAGTACAGTAATGAATAAATGGACCAGTGGAATATGAGAGAAAAGGGAGATGGAGGGCTCCAGAATGACTCCTGGGATTTGGCTTAAGTGACTAAATGGATGGTGATGCCATTTCCTGGTGTGGGGGACACTGAAAGAAGTACACACTATTACAGCTGTTGAGTGAATGGGCAAAGGATCTGACATTGAATGCCTCTGACACTATGAACCTCTCTCTCCCTCTCTCTCTCTAAGATTTTATTTTTAAGTAATCTCGACACCCAGTGCGGGGCTCGAACTCAAAACCCCTGAGATCAAGAGTCACATGCTTTTCCGACTGAATCAGCCAGGTGCATCCACTATGAACATCTCTTATTCAGATTTTTGGGTTTCTTATGTTGTGCTTTGATATAACTGACTCAAAGAATAGTAGCACCTTTAAATCAGATCAACAATTCCTGGTATTCATCACTTTGGGAAATGGCAGGACCCAACACAAGACACTGGAATTTGGAAAACACTTGAATGGGCATTCCTGTCCCTCTGTGAAAGGTTTTGTTTTGTTTTCACCTTAATGAGCCCTGAAGTTTTATCTAAGCTAGTGACCCTTGGTGGTGAATGGTAGGAGGGTACCAGTACCGTGAGAACTCCAACATCATTTACAGAGAACACGTTGACAACCATGCATGTAGACACAATGGAAGCCATGCCCCTAGAGTTGCACAGCACTGGGTGATATCCCTGAGGCACCCATCAAAAGGGACAGACTGGCCACTGGGAGCTGTATGGCCCGAAAGCCCAGTTGAGGGGAAGTATTTGTCCTTTTGTCCAACCCATTTGAACTAGTGAGTTGACCACTAGTTCACTTCTCTACAGTTATCCCTGAACCTTCACCAAAGCCTTGTGTAGCAGGAATAAAAAGAAAAGCTATTTTGGAATTCTCTCTTATTAAGAACAAAATGAGATTTAAGTTTGGACGAGAAAAATATCTCTTGTTACATGAGAATTGTGTTGGGAGAGTTCTAAAGGAAAAGTGGAGTGGTTGAATAGCATTGTGAGTGGGCACAGGGAGAGGGAGGAGAAGAGAAGAGCTGATTACTGGGAAATGCCCTGTGGAGGGTGACTAAAGAAATTCAGGACATTGAGGTCTAGTGTACCATTCCAGTCTCTGGTCTGGTCTAAAATCTAAATTGACCCACTGCCATCACCCATCCACATTTCCTCGGTGGACACAAGAGCCTTGTATAGTCAGTGCTTTTGTGGAGGGAAGAGGTACAGAGACAAAGCTATATGGGAGAACAGGATGGCTATAAGAGGTGTGCTAATGAGTCATGATAGAGAATCCAGGAGAAGAAGAGATAAGAGTAGAGGTGATCATGAGAGTATAATCTCTGCCCTGTTTCTGTTGGGAATCCATGGAGATTTTGGGGAGTACACTGAACTTCCCATAGTCAAGGTACATATTGAGGACACCAGAAGAAGACACTGGGGTTTCATGTGTTTAGAAGAATCGGCCTGATCTCAGCTGTGCCATGGGCAACCTTGAGCCTAAGCTCTAAAGGAGGTGATAGCAGAGACTAAAGAGATCCCCTGAGGAAAAGAGTACTCTTAAGAGATAAGAACTGAGGTTCAGAGGTGCCTGGCTCAGTAGGTATGAAGTGTCTGGCTCTTGATTTTAGCTCAGGTCATGATCTCACAGCTCATGAGTTCGAGCCCTGCGACTGGGCTCTGCACTGTTGGGATACTGTCTCCTTTGCCCTCTTCCCCTCCCCTGCTTTCTCTCTCTCTCTCAAAATAAATAAAAATAAACTTAAAAAAAAAAACCCTTAGGTTCGGTTTGATTGGTTCCTCCAAAATCCCCCTTTGGTCTCCTGCTTTGACCCTACTGTGCATACCTCACAATCTTCTCCCCCTTTACCTTGCGGGAACTTTTCAGCAGCTGTTCCAAGTTAAAGACAAAGTTGGTGTGGGTATTGTGCTTCTCCATAAGCATTCTCAGATTTTCCAGGGCATTCTGGATCCTGGAGAAACAATATACCAATTAGTGGACCCAAGGAAGCAGGAGGTACAGTGCAGCAAATGGGGCCACTCACCGTTGGGCCTTCTTCTTAATCTGCAGAGTCATCTGTTGCTGCAGCAGCACGAAGGTGTCCAGAAAGTCTAGAAATGTCTTGGGGGTGACTAGTGGCAACTCAGGGCATAGGTGTCCATGGTAGCTGGCAGCCGAAAGGTGGATGAGAGCCATGGCTTTGGCCACACTGGGAATTGACGCTTGGAGGTCTGGGCACTTCAAGGAGTCTGAAATGGGCATGACTTTAGCCTGGGCTTGTGAACTTGTAGGGGAATGGGAAAGAAAAGGGACCCTCTTCTGATTTAGGAAAAGGGGCAGAAAAGGTGAAGGGGGTCACTAGGTTCTAGGGAGAGAGAGAGAGAGAGACTGACCTGAACCCTCATTAAAACTTGGTTGGGATGAGTAGTGAGAACAGTAAAAAGGGCTCACCATCATCAATGGATGGATTCTGAGCACCCTCCAGGTAGTGCCGGACCACACTGATCAGGGAGTCTTGGTCCCAGGGTTCATAGCGGTCAATGCTAGCAATGGCCAGTTGAAGAAGCCTCAGGTAAAGGGTGGAAGGCAGCTGTTTGTGGGCCTGGTCATCTCCAATCAGGATGAAGATGTGCAGGTGGTTGCACACTTGCTGGTAGAACCTGTGGGCCAGGAGCTCAGATACTGTCCTCCCCTTTATCCCTGTTTGCCCATCGAGGTCCCAACCCCAAACCTGACCCCTTATCCCTGATCTGAGCTCTCACAGCAGCTCTTAGATTTCTTTTTGGCCTTTTGGCCAGGACAGAGCAAGAGCAAAGCAGTTCCTAGTATGGGGTTCTTGGCCTCACCTGTGCAACAGCACTTCCTTCTTGATGTTCTGCTTGACACTAAGGTTCTCCTTGGGGAGATGTTCTTCAATACTTTCCAGATCTGCCTCTGTATACTGGTCAGGGAAACTGCCCGAGGTTGCCAGGGCCAGCAGACGATGAAGGGTAGTAAGATCCACACCCTTGGGCACCAGCAGGGCCACTGGCTGGCCTAACATGCCAGCATGCCAGCTGGCATCCCGTAGACACTGGAGAATGGCCTCCTCTGAGCCAGATGGCAGATGGAAGAGGTGGGCCTGATAAATGCTAGCTGCCAGAGTGATGGCAGTACGGCGCCCAGTACCCAAAGCCCCTGAGAGCAGTATGCCGTGCTGCCGAGGCCTGGCCAGCACCCGGACCAGGCGGGCCACGTGCATGGCCATGGCGTGGCAAGAGGCAAGGGAGGCGTTCAACTTCAGCTGAGAGGCTGTGGTGGACAGCTGCTCCTCCAGGCTCTCCCACTGCCGTTCCAGGTACAGGCTGGGGCTCTCAGAGTTGGACCCTAGTGTCAGCTCCTGACTGAAGACCAGGTCAGAGGGCTTTTCCCAGGGGCAGAGTAGTAGCACTGGTAGCAACAGAGGAGAGACTAGGTCCATCTGGGTGGTTTTCTGCCACCAACTCTTGTTTCTGTTTAACTGAAGTTTGCAGCTGCAGGTCTTTGTGCCTTCCTCCTGGCTTGTATCCTGACTTATAATTTCTGTGCTTTCCTTCTTTACTGGTGCTGTGGAAGGTGCTAGACCTGAATCATTGGAGGGTGAGCCTGTGGTAACCTGAAGGCCATAAGGGTCGTCCTCCTCCTCTGTCTCACTGCCACTGTTGCTTAAGTCCTCCCACTGGGCCAACTCCCCTTCAGATTCCACTTCGGGCACTCTCTCCTCCTCATCTTCTTCCTCCTCCTCATAGCCCTTGCCCCCATGCTGGGGTGCTGGCTCACAGCAGAAGACACTCTGAGCTACTTCTAGGAGCAGGTTGGCACAGTAGGAGCGTTCTCTAGGGCTATCCAGCCGGTCACAAAATGTCCTCTGTGCCTCATGCAACCAAAGACGCACCATGTTACGTGTGGCCATCATGACTGTCAGGCGGGTGCCACGTAAGCCTGACACCCGGTGCAAGTGCTCCTGATGGTTGGGAACATCCAGAAAACCCCGGGAGCCCATCCTGGTTGGCAGCAGCTGCAAGCTGCCCAGTAGTTGGCTCACAGAGTGCAGGGAAAAGCGGTAATGTGGGTGGAGCGGGGAAGGCATAAAGCAGTTGCCCACAGCCTCCCAGGCCTCCACTGAGGCCCGGACCAGGGCTTTCGCTAGAACCCCCTCCCGTTCCACAGAGGGGAAGCGCTCAAGCCAGGCCTGGATGCTAGGTGTATGCCTGCTCAGAAGGATGGCCTGGGTCATGCTACCCAGGGCCAGCACTGTGAAGAGTCTAAAGAGACGTGGGCACAGTGGGAGCTCACAGAAGCCTGGTACTGTGGCAGTGGCAAGGAAGTTGACTAGAGGCTGCAGCGTCTGCAATTCCAAGGTGCTGTGGGCATACACCGTGCCATCTATGGCCTGGCGCAAAGTCTCCAACACTGGCTGGCAGGTCTTCTCTGGGTCTGTGGGACATGAAGACCGACAGTGAGGACATGCAGGTGCGCACATGACGGTGTCACCTGTTCTTCCTATTCCTGCTTCCCTGGGTTTACTTCGGGCACACACAGGGTTCTAAAGGAATTTTGTACACCGGATGTGCTGGGACTTTGTCATGTCTGAGTATATTGTTCTGTCTCCCCCACACCCTCCCTAAAAGCGAGTGATTTCTTCTTCCTTCTCCCTGAAAATCCTACTTCTGTGACCAATTATTTGTTAACAACAGGAAGTTTGGAAGCTGGGACGGATGGAAGCCTGATCTGACACAATAGGGGGAAAGTGCAGTCATCACAGTCCAGAGAGAGGAGTTCTCACACACACACTTCTGTGCAGTCAGTGTTAAACTATGACTTATGTAAAATAAAATGTACACATTTTAAATGTGTAGCTCACGAGTTCTAACAAATGTGCACACCTATGTAACCGCTACTCCAATGATATTTGGAACATTTTCATCACCTCAGAAAGTTCCCTCATGACCCTTTGCAGTCAGTACCCTGCCACATTGTCCCAGGAACTTCTATATGATCTGATTTGTATCACTATTGCTTAGCTTTGCTTGTTCTAGAACTTCATGTAAAGGGAATCGTATTGTATGTAATTTAGCATGTCTGGCTTCTTTCACTCGGCATGATTCTGATATTCATCCATGTTTCATGTGTGTCAGTTTATTCTGTTTTATTGGAGTAGTAGTCCATTATAAAAATACCACAACTTGTAGACCCACTGACACGCTGATGGACATTTAGGTTGTTTCTAGGTTTTGACTGTGCAGAATAATGCTGCCACAGGTGCTGTTGACCACTCACTAATCTTTCTTTTGTGAAGTATCTTTTATCCATTTTTAAAAATGGAGTTTGTTTTCTTATTGAGTTGTAAGAGCTTTTTTATGTATTCTGGGTATAAGTCCTTTGTCAGATATGTGTATTGTATTTTTGTCTATGGCTTACTTTTTCATTTTCTTAACAGTGTCTTTTGAAGGGCATAGGTTTTTTATTTTCACAAAATCCAATATTTGTGTCCTAAGAAATCATTGCTTCTAACCAAGGTCATACAGATTTTTCTCTAACATTTTTTGTAAAGTTTTATAATTTTAGCTTTTACATTTAGGTCTTTAACTGATTTATAATTAATTTTTGTGTATGTCATGGGGTAGGATTCAGGGTTTCTTTTTTTTCACCAAACAGATGTGTAGTTGTTCCAACTGCCCCATTGAATTATTTTGGCACATTTGTTGAAAAGCAATTGACTATATATGATTATATAAGATTCTCTGTTTTCTCCCATTAGTCTGTCTGTATCCATGTCCTTGTATGAATACCCCACTCTCTTGATTACTATAGCCCTGTAGTAAGCATTGAAATAAATAGTGTAAGCCTTTCCACTTTATTCTTTCCTTCCTTCCTTCCTTCCTTCCTTCCTTCCTTCCTTCCTTCCTTCCTTACATTTATATATTTTGAGAGACAGAGACAGAGCACAAGTTGGGGAGGGGCAGAGAGAGAAGGAGACACAGAATCCGAAGCAGGCTCCAGGCTCCAAGCTGTCAGTACACAGCCCGATGCGGGGCTAGAACCCACAAACAGTGAGATCATGACTTGAGCTGAAGTTGGATGCTTAACCGACTGAGCCACCCAGGTGCCCCTATTCTTCTTTTTCAAAGTCATTTTGGCTCTTCTAGGTCTTTTGTGTTTCCATATAAGTCTCAGAATAAGCCTATCAATCCTGTCATTTTATACCAAAAAAAAAACAAAAAAACAAAAAAAAAACAAACAAACAAAAAAGCCTGCTCAGATTTAGAAGATTTAGATTGGCATTCCACTGAATCTATAGATCAACTGGGGGAGGAGAATGAGCTCTGTAATGATATTAACTCCTCTGACCCATGAACATGGTATATCTCTTCATTTAGTTGTCTCCTTTACCTCAGCAATATTTAGTGATTTTCAGTGTATATATCTAAGTTTATTCCTAAATATTTTAAGCTTTCAGATGATATTTTAAGCTATATTTAAAATTTTTGATTACTAGGATATAGAAATACTTATGATTTCAATAGATTTACTTTGTATCCTATGACCCTGCTAAATTAAATTCACTTATTTATTCTAGCAGTTTTGTAGGGTTGTTTTGTTGTTGGTGGTGATGGTGTAGATTACTTAGGATTCTCTGTAGAAAATCATGTTGGGGCACCTGGGTGGTTCAGTCGGTTAAGTGATCAACTCTTGATTTCAGCTCAGGTCATGATCTCACAGTTCATGAGTTTGAGCCCCACATCGGGCTCTGTCTTGAGATCGCAGAGCCTGCTTGGTATTCTCTCTCTCCCTCTCTCTCTGCCCCTCCCTGGCTTGCTCTCTCTCTCAAAAAATAAACAAACATTTAAAAAATAAAAAAAGAAACAAAATCATGTTATATGACAGTAGAGAGAGTATTAGTTTGTCTTTTCCAATTTTAAAAGCTTTTATTTCTTTTTCTTATTGCACTGATGTGGTGCACTGATGTGCACCAGAGACCCACTGATGGGCCTCTGGTGCAATATTGAATAGAAGCAGTGAAAGTGGATGTTATTGCCTTGTGACTGATCTTATAAAGTGTTCAATATTTCACCATTAAGTACGTAATTAGCTGTAGGTTTTAATAGATGTCCTTCATCAAACTGTGAAAGTTCCCTTTTATTCCTAGTCTGCTGAGAGCTACCATGAATAGTGTTGAATTTTATCAAATGCATTCTCTTTATCTACTAAGATGATCTTACATGTTTTCTCATTTATTCTATTAATGTCATAAATTATACTGATTTTTGAATGCTGACTCAACTTTACATTCTGAGGATATAGTCCATTTGATCACAATGCTCTGCTTAAACTACATCCCACAGATTTTGATATGTTTTGTTTTATTATTCAGTTCAAAATATTTTCTAATTTCCCTTGTGATTTCTTTGATGCATGAATTATTTAGAAGTGTGTTAATTGCAAAGAATTTGGGAATTTTCTAGCTGTATTATTGTTATTGAGTTTTATTATTGTAGTCAGAGAAAATATTCTACAAATTTTAATCCTTTGACATTTGTTGAGACTTATTTTATAGCCCAGCATTATCATTTATCTTGGAGAATGCTCCATATACACTTGAAAAGAAAGTGTATTTTGCAGATGGTGGGTATGATGTTCTGTAAATGTAAATATAGTTGATAGGGCTATTTAGATCTATATCCTTATTTCCTCTCTCCTGTTCTATTAAGTATTGAGAGGAGTATTAAATCTATAGTGATTTTGGACTTGCTATTTGTCCCTCATTTCTATCCATTCTTTTTCTTTGTATATTTTTGTATTTATTTATTTATTTATTTATTTATTTATTTATTTATGTATTTATTATTTTATTCTTATTTTTTATTTATTTATTTTTGAGAGAAAAAGAGAACGAGCAGGGTAAGGGTAGAGAGAGAGGGAGATACCTCTATACTATACAATAGTATAATCAGAAGCAGGCTCCAGGCTCTGAGCTGTCAGCACAGAGCCTGACGTGGGGCTTGAACCCACAAACTGTGAGATCATGACCTGAGCCAAAGTTGGACGCTTAACTGCAGAGCCCAGTGCGGAGCTTGAACCCACAAGCTGTGAGATCGTGACCTGAGCTGAAGTTGGACACTTAACCGACTGAGCCACCCAGGCGCCCCTCTTTTTCTTTGTATATTTTGAAGCGGTTTCAGGTGCATACACATTTAGGACTTTTATGTCTTTTTTATTAATTAAATCTTTTAATTCTGAGATATCCAGTTCTCTATCTCTGGTAATACCCTTTGTCTTGAAGGACTTTTTGGAGCGCTTAGGACTTTACATTTAATGTAATTATTCATACAGTTGGTTTAAAGTCATCATATTGTCATTTGTCTTCTAATCGTCTCTCTTTTTTTTAATTCCTCTATTGCTCATTTCCTGCTTCCTTTTACATACTTAAATATTTTTATATTTAAAATATTATATATTTTAAATTATACTCTTTGCTATTGTTATTGAGTGATTTTTCTAGGGTAGCAATATGCCTCCTTAATGTATCAATACTTAGAAGTAATATTGTGCCACTTCACACCTCATGCCTGACCTTCCCCAATTCCTAGTTCACATTTCACGAATGCAAGAACCTTACAATAGTATAATTTTTACTCACTGCACCCACCCTATCCTTTTGCTACCGTTCCAGGTTATTTTCTACTTCTGCCAAAAATGTTATTACTTTTATTTTTAAACTATCAACTGTCTTTTTACATTTTTTAAAATGTTTATTTATTTTTGAGAGAGACAGAGACAGAGCGCAAGCAGGGGAGGGGTAGAGAGGGAGACACAGAAGCTGAAACAGACTCCAGGCTCTGAGCTGTCAGCACAGAACAGAGCCTAATATGGGGCTTGAACTCACGGACCATGAGATCATGACCTGAGCCAAAGTTGGACACCCAACCGACTGAGCCACCCAGGCGCCCCGACTATCAACTATCTTTTAAGGAAACTAAGAGATGAAAAAGAAGGTTACTTATATGCACCCACACATTTACCGTTTCTGGTGCTCTTCCTTCTTTTCCATAGATCTGAATTGCCATACAATTCTATTTCCCTTCTGCCTGAAGAACATCTTTTAGCATTTCTTATAGTGCAGTTCTAGCGACAGTAAATCTTCTCAGCTTTCATGCATCTGAAATACTTTTATTTTATCCTCATTTATGAAGAGTATCTATACTGGACGGAGAATTCTAAGGTGACAGGTCCCCCTCCCCTTTTAGTACTTTAAAGATGATATTTCACCATCCTCTGGGTTCTGTTGTTTCTGATGGGAAGTTAACCATCATTCTTAATATCATTCATCTGTACATAATGTGTTTTATCTTTTCTCTGACCACTTTCAAGTGTCTCTTTTCTTTGATTTTCAGCTGTGTGACTATGATGTGCCTGGGTGTGGTTTTCTTTTTATTATTTTAATTGGGGATAACTGAGTTTTCCCTTTCTGAAAGTCAGTATTTTCCAAGAAATTTGGGAAAATTTTGTTCATTATTTCCTCATAGGTTTTTTTCTGCCCTAATCTCACTCTCCTTTCCTTCGGGAACCCCAGTTACATGTGTGTTATACTGAAGCTGTATTCATATTCAGTATTTTTCTGTTCTTCAGGATTCACTGACTTTTGCTATTGCCAATCTGCTGTTAAACCATGCAGTGACTTTTTCATTTCAGTTATTGTGTTTTCCAGTTCTTTCCATTTCCATTTAGTTATTTTTGGTAGTTTCTATTTCTTTGCTGAGATTACTTATGCGTTCACTCATTAAGATCATATTTTCCTTTAAGAATCTGAGTACTTTTATAATAGCTGCTATAAAATATTTGCTAAGTTCTACTTCTAGACCATTTCAAGGTCAGTTTTTATTGACTGTTTTCTCTAGACAATGGGTCACAGTTTTTTGTTTTGTTGTATGTCTTTTAATTTTTTTAAATTTTATACTAAATGTTTTGTTGGCTATTACCGTAGGACATCTTTTTTTAAATATCTTTTTAAAGTTTATTTATTTATTTTGAGAGAGAAAGAGAGAGAGAGGCAGAGAGAGAATCCTAGGCAGGTTCTGCACTGACAGCGCAAGAGCCCGAGGTGGGGCTAGAACTCACGAACCATGAGACCAGGACCCAAGCTGAAGTTGGACACCCAACCGACTGAGCCACCCAGGCACCCCCACCCTAGGACAACTTTTACAATGCCAGCTGTAATATACTTCACTCCACAACATCGTTGCAATGTTTTCAGCCTTCCTGCTGAAATCTCTTCTCAGCTGCTATTCAGATCTGAATTTACCCTTTCTATTTACAACTGACAATCTGATTATTTGTGCAAATTTACTGAAAGGGCCAAATAAGATAGTTGCAGAAAATTACAGGTCTTGGTGCTAAACAGACTTAATTTTAATCTTGGTTCTGACATTTTACTGGCTAGAGTATCTTGGGCAAGTTATAAAAATCTTCCAGTTTCTTCATCTTTAAAATGATCATAGCAAATTTCCATCTTAATAGGATTTTGTGAGCACTAAAGATGATATAAAGTTTGTAACACACAGTCCTCAATAAATTGTACCTATTATTATTAAGTGTGTCTACAACCTGATTCAAGTTTTCTACATTTCATAAAAGACTTCAGTGTCTAACTGGACAATCCAGCTAATACTTTGCCCTGTACTTTACTTCTGCCCATTCCCATGGGCATATCCCATGGCCACATTCAAACCTGTCATTATCACTTTAGAAACTTTAAATTTTAGTATCCCAGACTTTTATCTCAATTTCCCCTTTCCTTTGTAATCTTTGCTTCTATAAACTCTTAGTGAGTACTTACTTCCTCTTGGGTCTATCAGAATGAATAAGACAAATCTCTCTTCTCATGAAGCTCAGAGTGTAGTGGAAAGGATCAACAAGTAAACACACAATCCTAAAACCATGGTTGTCACAGATTTTTGTACAGAGCATGAGATGAATATCTAACCTAGCCTGGAGGCTCAAATTTCCTGGAAAAGATGTTGCCTAAGCTTATGTGTAAAGAATAAGGATTTATCCAGATACATAGAGGAGGGAAGACAGAGAAGACAGCAATCCCAGAGGCTAGAGGAAACCTGACTTACTGAATGCCTGTACATAGTTGACTCCAGTTAGAGTACAGAGTGTCAGAGAAGAAAGCCTCATCGCAAGGAATCTTTCAAGAGCATTCACCAAAGTTCCAGGTAGTGACTGACTGAACCAGGGAAGATGGAATGGAAATAAGTGGACAGATTTGAGAGATATTTAGAATGCAAAATTGAGAGACATGGTGACTGGACTTCGGTAAGATGGCAGGAGATGTCAACAAGATTTCTGACTTAAGTGACTGGATGGATGGTTGTACTCGTTACTAAAGGACAGGAACAGGTTTTCAGGGTCAGATGATGAGTTCAGTGTTGAGTCTGAAGTGCCAGTGGGACAAGATAGAGATATACAGTAAGTAGCTGTGTAAACAGGTCTAGCACTTAGAAGAAAAGCCTGGCCAGGGATAAAGATTTAGCAGTCAAAGCATAGAGATGGCAGATGAGGCCATGAGAGGGGTGTGATTGTTCAGGGAGCACATTTTCAATGAGAAGATATTAAGAATGGGATGCTGAGGTTTGGTCTGTAAGTGTCTAATTGAGAGTCAGTAAATATCGTTAGGGATTTTACAGTCTCAAGAGATCACCATGACTCCTTTCTTCCTCCGCCCAGCTACTTACTAGAAGTGGCCAGATGCAGATCTTCCAGCAGGAAGAGGAGGGAGCCTTTAGAATCCAGGTGCGGCCCAGGTGATGGGGCAGCTTGTACTTGGCCCTGGACCCCCTGACTCAGCAGCAGGCGCAGGTGGGTGGGACTAAAGGCAGAGTGGATGGGGCTGTACGTGTAAGGGTGATGTGGCTCCACCAGCATCTCCACAAAGGTTGACTTCCCTGTTGCCGCCTCTCCAGCCAGCAGCACTGGGTGTCCCTCTGACAGCAGCAGGTCCACCACATATAAGAGCCGTTCAGTCTGCAGGACAGGAGCAGGGCTTACTGGGGCAGTGCCAATCTAGGCAGTAATCTAGGTGAAAGCAAAGGTCTAGGGGTCTTGTCTTAGAGCTGCACCTGCAGAACACTTCACATATTCTTGTGATTGTGAAAACATATCGAAGAACAGAAGCAGGGGGGAGCCCCAGCTGGCCCCAGAACATAGACTTCCCCAGGATATCTCCTTGAGCCCCAAGCCCAGCTACTGCCCCATTGTCTTCACACCTGGGGAGAAGGGTTGAAGGTGCCCGGAATTCCTCTGATGCGGCTACCCAGGTAATGGCCAGTGAAGGGGACCAATGTCCCATTTTCAGGGCATACATGTAGATCAAACACCAAGGCTGAAGGCAGTGGCTCCAGGTAGTTGCAGAGGCAACTAATAGAACCCCTCATGAAGGTATCAAAGAGGGGCCAGAGCCTGTTCAGATGGATGTACAGGCAGAAGTGTCAGATAGTTACAACAATTCCGTTTGTGACACACTCACACATTCCACCCTCCCCGACAGTCATGTCACCTGGGTTAACTCCCATGTGCCAGTCCATCTCAGCTCTCTGAATCCCCCACCCCCGGCCCCACCCCTGCAGATACCTGGAGGGAAGGTGGGCTCCAAAGCCCCAAACCAATGCAAAGAGAAAGCTGCTGACAGCCAGCGAATGCTCCTTGCATTTATTAGGTACATCATCACTGGCAACCTGGGATGGGTTCAGAGAGCTGCTTTTTGAGGACTTGAAGCTCTGGGCCACAGGATCACTACAGCTGAGGTCCTCTGCAAAGGTCACGATGGCCAGAATAGGAGCACAGGTAGGAAAAAGTGGGGGGTGGAGGAAGTGAGTAGAGATTGGCTCTGCTGCCCACTTTTGGTCCCCAGGCCCAAATCGGCTAAGGAACCCAGACCCCAGGCACCAGCTGTATGCCAGCTGTCCTCAAGGCCCCTTGTCCCAAGCCATCCCTTCTCTTTCCCTCACCTGAGACATGTGCCTTCTCCCCTTCATCTATGCGCAGGTGGGGGCCAAGCAGACCACGCAAGATACGGGCCAGGCTGGTCACTTCGGCCACACCTGGGCAAACGGCCTGCTGCCCATGAACCTGCAGCAGAGAGCTGGCGCCCTGCCGGGTGAGGAATCGGAACGTCGCTGGCACCAGTGCTTGAGCCAGGCGGTTGAGCTCAGTGACTGTCTGGGGTTGCAGGCGGTACTCGTGGGGCAGGGTTGCCATCAGAACACTAAGCATGCTTTGCCAAGTCTGCTCCCCGCCACACCAGACGAGGGCACACCGGCCTGCCACTTTGGGGGACATACCTGTTGCATCTCCCACCTCCATCAGGAGAAAAGTACCTGGGGGTCGTGCTATCTGCTGCCCGTTGGGGAGGCTGAGCTGGGGGGCATCGCTCAGGAGGCAAGTGATAGAGTCCAGCCAGGCAGCACTGGCGACCCCATCACATATTATCCAGTGCTGGATACCCACCGATTCCTGTGGTGGCCCCTTTGGGCCGGCAGTCTTACATGGATTGGCTGCACGAAACAGCCTGGGGAAGACGCCATGGTGCCAGCAGGGGCCCTCTAGCCATCCTAGGAACTCCTGGGGGCTGAGGACATTGGGATACAGGTGGGTGATCTCCACAGGCTGGCAGCCCTGAGCTGAGGTGTCCTCCCTGGCTGCCAGCCGATTCTGGATCTTAAATAAGCTGTGCCAACAAGTGGTCTTGCCACTGCCTGCAGGGCCCAGGAGCAAAACACCTGAAACCCGGCTCAGAGCCTGGCTCAGCTGCTCCAGGGATCCCAAAATATCAGGGCTGGGATGGAGGCCTATCTGCTGTAGTTCCTCCACCAGCAATGGCTTCCTCAGCGTGTGGGTCACAGGCTCTGCCAACACCTGGCGGGCATTAGGGAAGAGCCCACAGAGCAGCTCTTGGAGGTTGTGCAGGTGGACACCACTGAGGATGCTGAATAGTGGTGAGCGTAGCAGGGCACGCAATAGGGCAGCCTCCTCATTGACAGCTAGGCTGTGGGGCTGCTGGGACTTGGGCTCCTTGGTCACATGTAAGTCTTGTATCGTGTCTTCCAGAACCTGCTTGAGCAATGGCAAGCGGCAGGGCAGGGATGCAGACACCAGCTCACGCTCTAGGGAGAAGAATTTAGACAAGCGGGAAGCCATGAGGGAGGCATCCCGCATCCCTGCACCCAGCAGGGTCAGCTCTGCCACTTGCTGCAAGTCAGGCAGTGTCAGTGCCACAGGCCGTAGCAGCAGGTGCAGGTTGGCAGGCACAGCAGGACTCAGGGAACGCAGCGTCAGGAAACAGCCATAGCAAAGGCGTATGTACACGTGATGTTTCTCAAAGAAGCCACTGCCCAGGAGCTGGGGGTGTGTGGGGTCAACAGTGCTGGTACTTCGGGAGGCCTCCTGGTACAGTGGGGCACAGAGGTGGTGCAGCTGAGTGAGGCGCTGGCCCAGGGCAGAGAGCAAGCCGAGGGGTAGGCGCTGAGCCTCCTCCAACAGCAGCCAGGCACCACCCTGCAAGGCCCCGTTCAGGTAGTTGCTCAGGCTTTGGGCTTCTGTCTGAGGCAGGCAGGGCATTGTCACCAGCTGGCGTCCCAGGGCCTGTGCCATGCTCTTCACCATGTCTGTCTTGCCCACTCCTTCAGGGCCCAGTAGAGCCCCACAGGCCACCTCTTCCAAGGCCAATAACAGCACCAGGGCTGGCCGCTCAGGCAGCAGGCTGGGTAGAGACCCTAGTCTGGGACCCAGGTATTCATAATTGTACAGAAAGGACCGACCTAGCACATCTATCCAGCATGCAGCTGGTGACAGAGAAGTCTCAGTAGATGCAATAGTCTTGAGACTCTGCAGGGGTTTCTGGGGGATGATGTGAGGTGAACCCAGGTGGTATTTGAGTTGGCGGGCCCAATGGAAATCTGTCAGATCACTGACCTGGTGCTCCTGCAACAGCTGTGCTATATCCCGGTGAGTCACTGCCATGGCCAACAGAGCACTGAGCAGGCTGGTCTGGCGGACAGAAGACAGGGGCTGCCCACCCTGGGAGGCCCTGTGAGCCCGTATAAAATGCACCAGTGCCTCGAGCTTGCGCACATGCGTGGGGACCATGGCCAGGGTCCTCCCCTCTAGCAGAGCCTCCTCCATCTCCGCCCACCATACCACCTCCTCCGCCACCATCACACACTGCCAAGGGAAGGCCTGGACTAAGTCTAACCAGTGGTGGACACACAGCTGCAAGGGCAGCTGGCCTTGCTGGGGCAGCTGCTTGAAGGCCTCATCTAGGGACGGGCCCAGAGCGAGACGGGAAGCCACACAGCCCTGCAGCATGTGCACAAGTGCCAAACGCAGGCACTTCTCCAGATGGGCCAGCCATTTGGGGAGATCCGGATGCAGAGGAACAGACCCCTGCAGCTTCACCTCCTCCCCACCCGCCCCAAGCACTGCAAATGCCTCCACCTGAGTAGATGGCTTTGGGCTTGAGTCCCGGTCATCCGTCTTTTTGTCAGTCAGGCTGGAATTGAAACTCACAGCATACACATGAGGAAAGCAGCGTCGTACCCAGAGCTGGGCCTCACATGATTCCAGGGGGGCAGCCAGCAGGGCTACCAGCTCACTATTGCTGAGGAAGAAGAGGCGGGGGAAGTCAGCACACACCCCATAAAGCACGGTCTCCAGGGCCATGATGATGCCCTCCAGCTCCACCGAGCCTGCTTGCAGCAGTTGTTGTAGCTGCTGGCCTCGGAAGTGAGGGCTCCGCTTGATGCTGGGCACTACAAGTGACAGAACCAGGGGGTCAGCTACAGAGGTCTGCATCAGGATCCGATACTGATCATCCATGGCCTTGAACCGGGAGTTCTGCAGTGAGGGAGGGGTTAAAAGTGAGGGCAGCTCCCCCTCCCATGATAAGCCCCACTATGCAGTAGCCCTTGTCCACCTGCCTCACCCCTCTTTCCTACCAGGTTGGAACTAGGAAACTCGATCTTCATCTCATACAGAACTTTATTCAGAAAAATCCACTTCTGCTGGAAAGTCACCCACACCTCCAGCAGGGCACCTGTGTGAACACCAGAGGATCACTGGAGGGAGGCTAGGGTTCCAGCTTCCGCAAGGTCCAGCTGACCCTGACCTCTCAGGGTGCCCCACCCCCAAATACTCAGCAGGACCCAGGGACCTTCCTTGGAGAGCAAACTTGTCCTGTGAATAAACTTTCACCTGGTCAGCTGAGCCCAAGAAGTAGGAAGAAGGTCTTCGCTCGGTCCTTCTGGTCTTCCCCCACCCAACCCCCACCTCTCACCCCATCCCTCTGGGCATTCCCGCCCTAGATCCCACCCACTCTCCAGGCTAGAGGCCTGCACTCACTCAGGCTATGCATGATGGTCACCCACTCCAAAGCTATTTTGTTTAAGTCTCCTGACTTTTGGATGGCCAGGATCTTGAACAATACCTGAAGACTCTCCTGGATAGAATCCTGCAGGCTGCTGTAATCTAAGGAAGAGTGGGTTCTAGCTGAGCGGAGCTGGCAGGCAGATGGGGCAAGGGTAGGGGTGGTGAATACCCAAATTATACTGAAACTCAGTTCTCAAGCTATTCCCTAGAAGACTCAAACATTTTTTCTTCCACTAGTTGCAAAGTATCCTCTCCTAGAGTCAGAGTGTGTTTAAAGCCTGTCCATGTGAGTTATAATCTTAATTACAGAATTTGATCTCATATTATGTTAACCACTGAAATATGGGTGAGGAAGAGTTGCTGGTTCTATGGAAACTATGGAAAACCTTCAGTAAAGGTGAGCTGATAAAAACATGATATTAAATTAGGTATACTCCCAATTTTTTTTTTTTTAAGTAGGCTTCACGCCCAGCAGGGAGCCCAATGTAGGGCTTGAACTCACGACCCTGACATGAAGACCTGAGCTGAGATCCAAAGTCAGTTGCTTAACTGACTGAGCCACCGTGTGCCCCTAGGCCAGTCAATTTTTAAAACTTGGGAAACTATAATAACATCTAGAAAAATTTTGGACTCCAGCAACTTCACAAGTGTCTTCATGTCACTGCTCAACTTTACAGAAGCTGAAAGTGGAAATGGCAGACAATGCATTAATGCAGGAAAGGCAGTGAGGAACTTCTATCAGTCGACTGCAAATCAAGGTCAAGCCCTTGTCCTCAGGCTAAAAGGTTATGTTTATATGTTTTAAGCTAAAGTAAAAATTTTAAGCCATGTATATCTCGTATTTTATGATCTATTTAGCTAACTTTGAATTTGCTAGTTGAGTTTCAAGTGGATTGGATAAGACAATTTCTCCTCTACTGGCAGTTCCCTAACTATACCATCTTGGGTGCCTGTACATATGCTGTTCTCTCTGCCCGGCATGCCCTTCTCTCCTTGTAAGTTTGGCAAACTTCTGCTCCTTCAGGAGTCAGCAATGAGGCCTTTACCTACGGGAAAGGAAGATTCCTCTGACTCTCCCCAGTCCTTTGAAGCTAGTCCTCTTTCTGAGATTCTACTGCCCTCAGTTAAATTCTCCATCATGCACTTATCTCTATTCTATCATCCTCTCTCACTGGACTAGGAGCTCCTAGAGGACAGAACTTGGACTGTAAATCTCAAGGTCTCTTGTGTTTGGCTCCGAGAAGGCAGGTAGGTTTGATGCAGGAATGACAAAAGAGTGAATGAATGGGGCAAGAGATCTGACAACAGGATGCAATATAGAGGAAAGAGCACTGGAAAATGGAGAGACATGACTGTGAGGGATTTTTTTAGTCCACGCAGAAAGGGAAGGACCTTTGCTGAAAGGGCCAGGCATTGGGTAGGAGGGAGTGAGCAGGGGGCTCCCAAGATTAGGACTATACAGGTGCTACATGGAAGAACTGTCTCAGAACAGACAGACGTCTCAGGTTGCTCAGTAAGGATGGGGCCCTGGCTAGAGAAGCCAGATTGGGCAGGGTTGTGTGGATGTGGTGGACAAATGTGGCCCCTAGCAGAGGGCTATAACTGAACAACAAGAGCTGGGTCTTACCTGAAAGGATGAAGGTGCCGCTATCCTTGCTCACCACCTCCCACTGGGGGCTATGGAACATTTGCCTCTTGGAGCGCTCCAAGGCGGGGGGCTCATAGGGTACATACAGGATGAAGTTCATCAGTCGCAGCTGGCGTGCCTCCCAGACCCGCTGCAGCCGCCGGAGAGTTTCTTGGGCACGGATTTGTTCGTTTTCACACTGCCAGATCTGGAACAGCTGGGTCTCAGGAACCAGCACTGGGTGATGGCTCAGGGGATAGCCTTGAAAGTGGGACTCCAGGGCTAGGGCTCAGGGGAATGGAAGTCTCAGAAATGTAGAGTGGGACCATTTGGCCTCAGGTAGCATCAGCAGCATACTTTGACCTAGGGCTGCTGCCTTGAAGCCTACTCTTTTGCAAGGTTTCAGCTGAGCAGATAGTGCCTTAATCAGTTCATATTGGAACAGGGCAAGTGTTGGAGGACATCTGCCATCCTGTGTGCCCACAAATTTGGGGCTGCCACCCAGTTCCTTCTGGGGGTGGGGCATGCTCTCAGGCAGAGTCTGAGACCACCCATCAGATCCCCACACCCCCCAGGCAGGACCAAAAACTCAACCTCCCGCCTTCCCACCCACAAGCCAGTATCTACTGTCCCCTGTCTCAAGGGGCTGCTGGGACTTAACTGGCTCTATTAGAGTTTAGCACATAGGTTCTGGGCTTGGATCAACTCCTTCTCTCTGGAGGGCCCCACCTGATTGATTTGATCTGCAAATTCGAGCAGCGGACAAGTTAGCAGCTGGCCCAGTGTTAGGAGTTCCGTGTTCTGAAGACTGCCCAGCCCTAAGGCTGGAGGTAGAGGGGACAAGTCAGAGCAACACTCAGTACATGGCAGAATCCAGCCCATATCCTAGAGCCCAGATCTGCAACCCTGAGCCCAGCCCAGCCCAGCCCAGCTCCCAGACAGCAGATCTCAAAGCACAACATAGAGCCAAGAACCCAGAACCTAGGGTCCAGAACACAACACAGAGCCCAGAGCTAAGACTGTAGCTTGAATTTAGCCCAAGTCAGCAGAGGAGACTCACATGGTGTGCATGAGGTTAGAAATGTTTATCCCTGTGGGGCAAAGGCAGGGAGCAACCCAGGGAGGAAAGGTGTTTCCTACAGGAGCAGCAGGGAACTGAGTCCTTACATTGTTCTAATCCCCCTGTACTTCCCTTCCCCTCCCCTCTGACTCTACCCAAAACACACCTCGCAGGAGGACTTGGAAGTTTAAGTTCTGCAGCTGGAAGCTGCCCAGCCTGCTAAGTATTGGCAGGTAGATGTGAAACTCCTCCAGCATGTGCATACAGCGCTGCAGAACCGGGCTGTGCAGCCCCAGGGTCGTGCTCAGCCGGGCCGCCTCTGTCAGCCAGCCATCTGTCTTCTCCTGGGCCATAGTCATGCTGAACTGGAGGGAGGAGGGCTCACTGTTAGCTGGATACCCTTCCCCGCCCACCCCTGCAGACTCTCCACTCTGAGGCAGGGGCTCCAAGAAAGGGTGTCAGCACCTTGGCAAAAGCCATGCACTTCCATTCACTGATGTTTTCAGAGATGACTCGGTACAGGTGCCAAATGCGCTGCTGCTGCACGATTGGACGGGTCCCGCAGACTGGCAAGGGCACAGGACTCTCCTCCCCTGAGGGACAGGGCAGGTTAAGGCCTGGGCTGGGTGCAGGGGAGGAGCACGACAGGGAGTTGTCTGTCAAGAGCCCATAATGGCAGGAAGGAAGGTCCTGAAAGTGCCAGGGATGGGGTGTCCAAAATTGTCCAATGGGGACTATTGTAGGTGGGGACCATCTAAGAGATAGTTATTCCAAGGAAAGGCTATCTGGGAAAATGTGATGGCAGCAAAAGGGAAGGGTTCCTCTTCTGTTAGTTTCCATCTCACTCTGCTCCAGACACACCAGGCTCTTTGCTGATGCTTGTATACACCCCAGGTATGCCCTCTCCTGCTGAGAGCCTCTGACTGGTAGCTCATTCTTTCTGGAACACTCTTCCCTTAGAAAACCATATACCTCACTTCTTCACCAAATTCAAGTCCATCTGCATGAGGCCTGTGTAGCCCAACCCGTTAAAAACCGCTTTCTACCCTCTCTGGCATTCTCAACACCTCTTACCTTCTCTATTCTTTTTTCTATGCCACTTATCACCTTCTAATGTACTCCATAATTTGGTTAGATACATACATATATTTTTAAGTTTATTTATTTATTTTGAGAGAGAGCTGTGTGCAAGTAGGGGAGGGGCAAAGAGAGAGGGAGAGAGAATCCCAAGAAGGCTCTGCTGACAGTGCAGAGCCTAACATGGGACTTGATCCCACAAATTATGAGATCATGAATTGAGCTGAAATCAAGAGTCAGATGCTTAACTGACTAAACCACCCAAGGTGCCTCCATAATTTGGTTATATTTTATGTTTATAATTTGTTGTCTTTCTCTCCCTGCTACAATGTTGGGCCCATGAGGGTGGGGGGGGGGGATGTTATTTATCTATTGATATACCTCAAGCCTGGTGCACAATATAGGCACTCAAGGAATACCTGTTAGACAAATGAATAAATCCAGTGAGATGCATATGAAAAAAGATCTGGTCTATAGAGAGGACCAGAAGGGGTAAATGGTGATGCTTCCTATTTTGTGTACTTCTGGTCATTATTCCCTCCCTTCATCTCATAAGCTGCTGCATAATCCTTGACCAATTATTTATATTTGGTTGTGAGATATGTGTCAAAAGTAATTTGCAGTTAATAATAGTTATGGTACTGAGATTTGTAATTTACTTAAAATATATCCGACTAGACTCAAGGATATTACAGAAAAGTTGTCATTCTCATTCATCTGAGTTCCAGTATACTTTCTTCAGTGAGATAAAAAGGGATAAAATAATACCCAAATGATGGGAATCATGAATCTTACATGTGTAAGAATCATCCATCATGGAGAGCAGAATAATGAAAGACTGAGAATCACTATCAGGCTATCAAAGCTCTCATATGACCAGAAAAAAAAATGATAGTAAATTTAAACCCTTCCAATCTTCCTTTGTCTGAACTCAAAAGATCTGGCTAGAGACTCATATAATCTTTGACAGCAGTTGTCTCAACATCAAATCTTGGACAAGTGAAGAACTTCCTCTGTAAGAAAGAGCAGGCATTGGGGCACCTGGGTGGCTCAGTCGGTTAAGCGTCCAACTTCAACTCAGGTCACGATCTCGCGGTCCGTGAGTTCGAGCCCCGCGTCGGGCTCTGGGCTGATGGCTCAGAGCCTGGAGCCTGCTTCAGATTCTGTCTCTCTCTCTCTCTCTGCCCCTCCCCCATTCATGTTCTGTCTCTCTCTGTCTCAAAAATAAATAAACGTTAAAAAGATTAAAAAAAAAAAAAGAGCAGGCATTGTATCCCCAGACACGTGAGAAGATACCACTCTTGAGGATTAACAGCAAATATCCTCTGACACAAATTTGCTGTGGTATCTACTCAGTAAGTTTCATTGCATTTTAAAACTTTATTTAGAAGTGATTTCAAATTTTTTAAAGTTGCAAGAAGGAGCAGTAAAAAGAATAGATGTATACCATTTGTTAACATTTTACCCATTTTCTTTATCACTTGTGTTTACAGGCTCTGTATGTATATGGGCATATGTATACACCAACACATAATTCTTTGCTGAGCTATTTAAGGGTAAGTTACATATATCATGGCCCTATTTATCCCCCAAATACTGTGTATTCCCTAAGAATAGGGATATTCTCTTATATAACTATAATTATCAACTTCATATATTATATTGATACAATTCTTTAACCTATAGTCCATGTTCCAATGTTGTCAATTGACCTAATAAGGTCCTATAGCATTTTCCCCCTCAACTACAGCACCCAGTCCAGAATCAAGTACCACATTTACTTGTCATGTCTCTTTAACTTCTTTTAATCTAGAACATTCCCCATAGCTTTAATCTTTTCTAACAGACATTTTTGAAGTATATTGACCCTTTTCTCCCTTTTTTGTTAACAGAAAGTTCCTCATGTTGTGTTTATATGATTCTTTTCATGACTGAAGTTATTCATTCTCAGCTGGACTACTGAATAGGTAATGTTGTGTCCTTTGGGTATCATGTCTGGAGGCACATGATGTCTGTCTCTCATTGGTGATATTAACTTTGATCACCTGGTCAAAATGTTGCCCAATTTCTCTACTAAATAATTGCTAGTGTTTTTTCTCCCCTCCCTTGCAACTAATAAGTAGTCTCTGTAGGAGAATCTCTAAGACTGTGCAAATATTCTACATCTCATCGAATTTGCCCCACTGATGACTTTACCTGATCCAACATTTACCAGAATGTTTGCAAAATGATGATTTTTCCCTTCAATTTTTCTCCTTCTACATTTATCAGTTGGCTCTCGGCATTCTATTGTAAGTGCAAGTCCTCATTTCTCCCTCACTTATTTATCTACTTATTATCAGTGTGGATTATAAATTCCTATTTTTCCAATAGTTACTTTGTACTTCAGTGCTAAAATTGCCTCAGATTTGGACAGTTGGCATCCCTTCTGTGTCCGCAAGACCTTAAAAAGATATTCTAGACTCATCTTGTACCTACCCTGTGACAGCCCTGGAGTCACCCATTTTCTGAGGAGCCCTGGTAGGGAATGATATTAGCAACTAAGACCAGGACACAAAGTTGCTTCTTGCTGTTGGAGTGTCTTTGCTTCTTAGTCTCTTCAGTAGACAGGGCTAGGAAATATACTCAGGTATATATTCACATATGCATACACTTATATACATATACATGTGCACATAAGCATGCGTATACATATAATATGTGTGTACTTCTAAATGCAATGGAAATTACAGAGTAGATGCCAAGAAAATGGAAGTTTATAAGATAAGCTCATGATATTTCCTCAGAATTCAGAATAAAGGAATGAATGATGCTGAAGATAAAAGAAATGGAGAAGAGATCCAGAAAATCCAATATACAAGTATGAATTCTGGAAGGAGACCAGAGCAAATCTAAGAGCCATTATCAAATAACTGATAAACAGATTACCTGCCCAGGAAAAAAAAAAAAATCAGATTGATAACAGATTGGCCCACAATGCTAAATATCAGAAGACAATGATGCAATATCCTAGGTTTGGAGAAAAAAATGCCTGTGGCTTCAGAATTCAATATCTAGCCAATCTGTGATATAAGGACATTATAAAGTCATTCTAGACATAAAGAACTTAGAAATTTTAACACCTCAAACTCCCTTCTTAGAAAAAATAAATACTCAAAGAAATATTGCTGCCATTTAAGTAAAGAATGAAAATAATGAAAAGATGGGGTATTTCTTTTTTTTTTTTTTTTTAAATTTTTTTTTTCAACGTTTTTATTTTTATTTTTGGGACAGAGAGAGACAGAGCATGAACGGGGGAGGGGCAGAGAGAGAGGGAGACACAGAATCGGAAACAGGCTCCAGGCTCTGAGCCATCAGCCCAGAGCCCGACGCGGGGCTCGAACTCACGGACCGCGAGATCGTGACCTGGCTGAAGTCGGACACTTAACCGACTGCGCCACCCAGGCGCCCCAAGATGGGGTATTTCTAAAAATGGTAGTGCAACAACATGGATGGACCTAGAGGGCATTATGCTAGATGAAATGAGTCAGAGAGAGAAAGACAAATACCATGTGATATCATTCATGTGTGGAATCTAAAAAAACAAAACCAGTGAATAAACAAAACAAAAAGCAGAAAACAGACCCATAAATGCAGAGAACAAACTGAGAGCTGCCAGAGGGGAGGGAGGTGGTAGGTTGGGCAAAATGGGTGAAGGGGAGGGAGAGTTACAGCGCCCGGTTATGGAACGGAAAGGTCACGGGGATGAAAGGCACAGCATGGGGATATAGTTGATGGTACTGTAATAGCGATGTATGGTGACAGATGGTGGCTACACTTGTGGTGAGCACAGCAGAATGTATAGAAGCACTTGTCAAATCACTATCTTGTACATCTGAAACTACTGTAACATTGGTTGTCAACCATACTTTGATTAAAAAAAAAAGGGGGAGAGTGGGTAAACAAAACCAGTAAACCTTATATGTGAAAATAGTTGATAACTTGGTTATAAAACCAAGCAAATGTCAAAAGTATTAAGATTGGGGTGCCAGGGTGGCTTAGGCAGTTAAGTGTCCAACTCTTGATTCTGGCTCAGGTCATGATCTCATGGTTCATGGGTTCAGGCCCTGTGTCAGGCTCTGCGCTGACAGTGTGGATCCTGCTCGGGACTCTCCCTCTCTCCCTCTCTCTGTCCCTCCTCTACTTGTGTTCTCTCTCTCTCTGAAAATAAACTTTTTTTTAAAGTATTAATTAAAATAAGATACATAATGGAAAATATAGAATAGTATTAATAATCTAGCTTTAAGATCCTGGATTATTTTAACAAAAGCTGGGAGTTTGGTGAAGAGCTAGGGATGGACGATGGAACTAAAAGCATGCTCTCGGGCTTCCTGGGCCTAGCATCGCAAGGCCTGAGGCCCCTACTCTGCCTTTTCACAAACATACCCAATCCCTAGAGGAAAGTTTAAGGTTTGTGGTCTATGTCAGTTAGAGGGTCTCTCCATACTTGGCTGAAGAAAAAAGTCCCTTGCTTAAGGATGGTCCCAAGGTGTCCCCTCCACCCTACATTTGGCCAAACGGCCCTGGGACTAGGGATGCCCACAGGCAGTGTTGGTAATAGTTGGTAGTTGGCCAAGAGGCAACTCAGAAGCAGTGTGCCCTTCCAGGGGATAAAAGTAACCAAAAGAAGTGACTGGATCTGAAAGGAGAAACTTGACCCCACAAAGTTCTTAATGTGCAGAAGGGAACCAGTCTAGCTGCACCCCTTTGTACAGAGGGCTAAGACCAATAGTTCTGCCCTGGTCTCCTCTGTGGGCCAGGGAGACCCTCGGCAGCTGCCCCCCTACACTACATTGGCTGGAAGCAGGGGCTATGACTTATCAAGACCTATTTTTAGCTGGGACCTGCAGCCTGGTACAGGACTGGGCTGGATCGGCTAAGGACTACAATGAGGGCACCTTTACATTTCCCCTGCAGAGGCTTTTAGCCCTTCAGCCCCATCACATTCTAATGTAACATTCACCGATTTGCCTTCCCTACCAGACTGTGAGCCCTCTGTCTTCCCCCGCTAAGCAGAGCCCTTAACATAGCCAATGTACAAAGATTCTGTCCTGTAATTTTCATTTATAAAAGAGACTAAAATGAAGGTATGTGATTCCCAAGACTTGCTTAGGGACACTCAGGATACAGGACCCTTATCTCAGTTGATGGGTCTCTCACAGGATGGTGGTAGAGGGAGCAGGGATCCTCAGTACCGGTGAAGGTGGCACAGGCATGGTGCAGTTCACTGAGGTGACTGGCTGTGTTCTGGAACTGACGCTCCAGGGAGATGAGCTGACGCTCCATGCTCCTCTGTTCTTGCGCAGGGTCCATGAAGGGGCCAGATAGGGCGTTCTCAATCAGACCTTCCAGCTCCACAAGTGCCGCTGCTATTAGCTGCTGCAGCTTGGGCACAATGGCATGTCGCTTGCTGAGCAGGAACTCTGAGGCCTGGCTTTTCTCAAATTGAAATGCCTCCCACACATCCAGTAGCTGTGGGGCAAGGGGAGTGCGGTCAGGTAGGTGCGGCTGTGGGGGAGGGAGACTGGGAGGCATGGGTGACTTCCCCAACTGCCTTCTCACCGAGATGTCCAGTGCCTCATTCTCAGCACTAAAGAGGCTAAAGTGGTTGCGGATGAGTTCGTGGAGTGCCCGTATGTATTCCATTCGCTTCTCCAGCTCTGCATACTGCTCGTTGGCCTGGTTCAACTGCAGGGGGCTACAACATGAGACCGGCACCCCCACAACCCTGTGCACCAGTTTGGGCTCATTCTGAGGGGAGCTCCCATCTTGTAGGGGCCCCAGACCCCAACAGCCACCTTTACCCAACTGGGATCAGGGGCACTGTGGGATCAGATCCCATCTGACCCAGGTCTCTCTGAAGACAGCAGGCTCCTCCCCCACCAAGTCATTACCCTGATGACAGGGTGGTAGATCCCTAGCTGACTGTCACAGAGTCTCTCTCACACCAGGGCTTCTCCCTGACATGAGGAAACTGAGGGCCACGAGAACAGAGTGAGAGTTAGTAAGGACAGATCACATATGTGAGCACAGTTTAGAAGCATCAAGCCCCAATGGGAGCTCAGCAGAGACCTGAAAAGAGTGTGTTGAGCATGTGAGCAAGATGGGCCCCTGGATAAGCTGGGAAGGAAGGATGAGAAAAGCCCACCTTCTGGGAGCACCGTGCAATAGTATGAATGTCTGAGTTGATGGTTTGGAAGACCTCCGTGAAATCTGTGAGCTCCGTTATTAGTTGCTGACTGCGGGTCCAGCACTCATTCTGTACATGTGTAAGAATGTCCTTCCTGATGCCATCCAGCTTGGATTCTGAAGACAGGAGAAGGTTCGGTGTTAGGAGGTACATGAAAGAGGAAGGGTGCTGGTCAAGCGCTGTGGGTCCACAGTGGGGGAGGGGTAATGGGGAAGCCAGACCACAAATTGATTCCCTGACTCAGTGAACACTTACTGGACCCCCGCCCAGTGTCTGGCCAGCTGCTATCCACTGGTGCTATCCACAGCTACTAAAGGCTATGCTGGACACCGGGAGACCAGAGTGGGTGGGTGAGACAGAAAATGTTCCCACCCTCAGAAGTTCACAACATGGTGGCAGAGATAGACAAACAAATGGACAATCACAAACCAGTGCGATAAATGCTCAAGTGCCCACCTCTTCAAGTGAAAGGAGAGGAGACCTGAGGAAGCTGGGAAAGGCCTCCTCCAGCAGGGAACACTGGAGCTGAATGCTGTGAGGAGCTAATGCTCCAGGGGCAAAGGCATGCCAAGCAGACGAAATAGCACGTGTAAAGGCACGGGAATGACATGCTCACGAATAGTAGAACAACCTATCCAGATAAAAGTTTTCTGTTTGGGGAGTCTTAGTGGCTTTGCTCTAGTAGAAGAAGTAGCAAGAAGAATGTGTAATCTGCGTTTTGTTTTTAAGGATTAGAAAAAAAAAAAAAGAAGCTGTCAGGTGGATATGGGGCTTAGAAGGTAATATTGGAGGCTGCCTTTGGTGATATGAGCAACTCCACTGTTTCCAAGGGCAGGAACAGCACCAGTATGATGCCTCACCAAATCACTAACACCACTAAAGTAACACTGATTATAAGAAGCATCATTATTTTATATACCATGCAAAAAGAAACAAACAATGCCATCTGGACTCTGACATGCTATCAATCATAATACACCTCTTAAGTTCAGAGATGTTAAAATATGCCCAGGACAGCAAAATACAATACAGAAATATGATACGCAGTATACCACGAAATACAGTATAGAATGCTTGCTTACTACATGCCATATACAATGTCAACTACTTTGCTTATATTAGTCCTTTCAATACTCACAAAACCCTTTGAGGTAGATACTATTATTGTCCCTGTTTTACAGATAAGCAAACTGAGCCTCAGGAGAGGTTCAATAGCTTTATCAATATCACATAATGTCAACAAAAGTCCAGGACAAGATGACTTCATAGGCAAATTCTACCAAATATTTAAAGAAGAGTTAATACCTATTCTTCTCAAACTATTCCAAAAAATAGAAAAGGAAGGAAAACTTCTAAATGTATCAAATGTATCCTATGATGGCAGCATTACCCTGACACCAAAATCAGATAAAGACACCACTAAAAAAGAGAACTGCAGGTCAATATCCCTGAACACATGTGCACAAATTCTCAATTAAATACTATCAAACTGAATCCAACAATACATTAAAAAAATCATTCACCTCGATCAAGTGGGATTTATTCCTAGGTTGCAAAGGTGGTTCAATATTCACAGATCAATCAATGTGGTACATCACATTAATAAAAGAATGATATGATCATTTCATTAGATACAGAAGAAGCATTTGACAAAGTATAATATCCATTCATTATAAAAACCCTTAACAAAGTAGATTTGGAGGGAACATACCTCAATATAATAAAGGCCATATATGAAAAACTGAAAGCTAGTATCATCCTAAATGGGGGGAAAAGTGAGCGGTTTTCCACTACAGTCCATTCTCAACATTTTTATTCTACATAGTACTGGAAGTCCTAGCCATAGTTATCAGACAACAAAAGGAAATAAGAAGGCATCCAAATAGCCAAGGAAGAAGTAAAACTTTCACTATTTATAGATGACATGATACTATATATACAAAACCTGAGGAGCACCTGGGTGGCTCAGTCCATTGAGTGTCCAACACTCAGTTTCAACACTTGATTTCAGCTCAGGTCATGATCTCATGGTTCCTGAGTTTAAGCCCCACCTCCAGCTCCCTCCACATTGAGCTCTGCACTGACAGTGTAGAGCCTGCTTGAGATTCAATCTCCTGCCCCTCCCCAACTTGCACGCATGCACATGTGCTCTCTCTCTATATATATAGATAAATTTTTAAAAATTAAAAAAAAAAAGAAAACCCAAAAGACCACTAAAAAACTGCTAGATCTGAGAAACAAATTCAGTAAAGTCTCAGGATATAAAATCAACATACAGAAATCTATTGCATTTCTATACATCAGTAAAGAAGCAGCAGAAAGAAAAATTAAGGAATTAATCCCACTTATAGCTGCATCAAAAACAATAAGATACCTAGGAATAGACTTAACAAAAGAGGTGAAAGATCTGTATTCTGAAAACTATAAAACACTGATGAAAGAAATGGAAAGACATCCCATGCTTGTGAATTCAAACAACAAATATTGTTAAAATGTCTATACTACCCAAAGCAATCTACACATTTAATGCAATCCCTATCAAAATGCCAATAGCATCTTTCACAGAGCTAGAACCAACAATCTTAAAATTTTTATGGAACCACAAAAGACCCAGAATAGCCAAGGCAATCTTGAAAAAGAAAAGCAAAGTTGGAGGCATCACAATTCTGGACTTCAAGTTACATTACAAAGCAGTAATTTAGTAATCAAAGCAGTATGGTACTGTCATAAAAATAGACACATAGATCAATGGAACAGAATAGAAAATCCAGAAATGAACCCACAGCTGTATGGCCAATTAACCTTCAACAAAGCAGGAAAGAATATCCAATGGGAAAAAGACTGTCTCTTCAACAAGTAGTGTGGGAAAACTGGACAGCTACATGCAAAAAAGTGAAACTAGACTACATTCTTATACCATACACAAAAATAAATTCAAAATGAATTAAAGACATAAATGTGAGACCTGGAACCATAAAAATCCTAGAAGAGAATACAGGCAGTAACCTCTTTGACATTGGCCATAGCAACTTCTTTTTAGATATATCTTCTGAGGCAAGAGAAACAAAAGCAAAAATAAACTATTGGGACTTCATCAAAATAAAAAGCTTCTGCACAACAAAGGAAAGCAATCAACAAAGCTAAAAGGCAACTTACAGAATAGAGATGATTTTTGCAAATGACATATCTGATAAATGTAAAATATATATATAGTTCTTTATATAACACAACATATATAATTTATATTTATAATAATAATTTATAATTCTTATAAAACACGACACTCCAAAAATGAATAAATCCAATTAAGAAATGGGCAGAAGACATGAATAGACATTTTTCCAAAAAAAGACATTCAGAAAGGTAACAGGCACATAAAAAAATGTTCATCATCACTCATCATCAGTGAAATGCAAGTCAAAACTATGAGATATCACCTCACACCTGTCAGAATGGCTAAAATCAACACAAGAAACCACAAGTCTTGGTGATGATGTGGAGAAGGGGGAACTCAATTACACTGTTGGTAGGAATGCAAACTGTTGCAGCCACTGTAGGAAACAGTATGGAGGTTCCTCGAAAAGTTAAAAATAGAACTACCCTATGATCCAGCAATCACACTACTGAGCATTTACTCAAAATATACAAAAATACTAATTCAAAGGGATATATGCATCCCAGTGTTTACAGCAGCATTATCTACAATAGCCAAATTATAGAAGCAGCCCAAGTTCCGTCCATTGATGAATGGGTAAAGAAGATGTGGTGTGTGTGTGTATAGAATAAAATATTATATATTATTATATTATATATGATTTATGTTAAATAAATTATATCATATCATCTTATTCAGCCATAAAAAGAATGAAATCTTGTCATTTGCAAGAATATGGATGGAGCTAGAATACTATGCTAAGCAAAGTAAGTCAGTTGGGGAGAGACAAATACAATATGTTTTCACTCCTATATGGAATTTAAGAAACAAAACAAATGAGCAAAGGAAAAAAAAAGAGAGAAAGAAAGGCAAACCAAGAGACAGACTCTTAACTATATAGAGAAGAAACTGATGGTTGCCAGAAGGGAAGTGGGTGAGGGGATTGTTTAAACAGGTGATGGGGATTAAGGAGTGCACTTGTGATGAGCACTGGGTGCTGCAGAGAAGTGCTGAATCGCTATATTTTACGCCTGAAATTAATGTTACACTGTATGTTAACTACCCAGAATTTAAATAAAAACTTAAAAAATATATCACACAGTGGCAGGGCAAATAGTCAAACCGAGGCAGCCTGGCGCCATTCTGTTCTATTTTATGTTTTGAGGGGTGAAAATAAACTGACTTATCCTCTATGAGCATCTCTGCAACCAGAAAGTGAGGTGGTGAGTTCCAGGGACAGATAATTGAGACACACTGGGTATGACCCATCTGGAGCTTCGAAGGAAGTAACCAATAGGACTCAATACCAAGAAATGAGACTGAGAAAACCGAGAGAGAGGGAAGCCATGGAGGGACATCCAAGGTTGAACAGAACACAAGGAAGAGAACATCTCCTTTTTCAGACTATCCCTGTGCCCTCTAGCAGTAGCTAGGCTGTTGCAATTGTGCTGCTTAAAAAATTTTTTTTTAAAATCTTTATCTTTGAGAGAGAGACAGCACGTGAGTAGGGGAAGAGCAGAGAGAGAGGAAGATACAGAATCTGAAGCAGGCTTCAGGCTCTGAGATGTCAGCACAGAGCCCGACATGGGGTTTAAGCTCACAAACTGTGAGATCACGACCTGAGCCAAAGTCAGACGCTTAACTGACTGAGCCACCCAGGTACCCCTGTGCTGCTTTTTAGACCAGCAGTATCGGGCAGGTGATGGCAGAAAGGAGCTCAACAGCGACATCATATGGTGTAAATCAGCGACAGACTGAAAATACCAGAGTGCTGCTGGGGGTTAGAAGTTGGAGATGGATGGGAAGACAGATTTGAGAGATATTTAGGAGGTAGAAGAATGGAAGAGATTTGGTGACAGGTTGTATGTGGTGGAGTTAGGGAGAGGGAAGAATAAATGATGAACACTAACTCACAAGAGTGAATAATTATGTCATTCACAGTGCAGGGAAGCCCAGGCAGAAGACGAACAGAGTTGGAGGACAAGTAGACAAAATTAGATCACAAGAAGAATGAGAGTAGACAGAAGGGGATAAGGTTAAATGAAAAAATTAAGCACCTGTTGCATGCCTTATTCAATGCTAAAAACACTGCAAAAAATATCTCATTTACTCCTCCTTATCATAACCCTGTGGGTGACTGCATTATCATGTCTATGTTACAAATAAATGAACTGAACAGTGACCTGAGGTCACACAAGCCAGTGAAAAGCAGAGCCATGATTCTGAACCCCATGGTTTTCTCTCTCCATCTGTTCTTCTTGAAGAGGCCAGCTGATCTTGGACTAAGGACGAAGAATCTAACAAACTAGAAAGAACAGAGGCTTCCTGAACAACATTGGAGCAAAGCCAAGGTCAGAAAGAAGGTAGGCTAACCACAGGCCCTCCCTGTTCCTCCCATGCCAGCCTGAATCCCCTATACATTTAGGTGGGGTTGAGGGAGGGCAAAGTGGGGAGTTTGTGGCCCAAAAGCTACATAATTTGGCATGTGCTTTTATTTGTTGAAAAGGAAAGACAAGGAGGGTGAGGCAGGCAAGGACTTTCAAGAAATCTCTTTCAGAGCCACCCAAAGCCACCCACCTTCATAAAGAAAGCAGCCCTGGGGACCATGGGTCTGATAGAACATTCTCTCTGCAGGAAGCAGACACTATTGGTTATTGGGAGCTAGGTGAGAAAATGGAACCACCTTTCTGTTTCCTAGAAGTACAAATCAATGGCTTCCCAACCTACCCCACTGTGAACCTTTCTAAGACCAGTTTCTAGGCAGAGACACTTTAGCTAGTAAACAATAGCATTAGACATCCTTCCCATTGGAAGGGGGGGGGTGGGTGGGGAGAGGACCAAAACTAGGTTTTAAACCAGATTTCTCAGAGACCCAGAGAGACCAACAACTGGGCCTTGGTCTAGTGGGGGTAGATAAGAGACAAGAAGGAAACTGAGATGGTTGAGGAGGAAACAGATTGCAGAATGGGTTTCAGCTCCACCTTCCATGTGGAACTTAGGGAAGATACCACCTTGCAGATTGCCCACATGCTAACATGAGATATCCATAGCAGAGTAGAAATCATGTGATGTGTTGCAGCAGAAAGAGGGCTAAATACAATGCTTCCAAAGTCCCCCACAACTTCCAAATGGCAGGGGATACATAAGATATAATAGAGATTTAATAACCAGTGGGCCTGGATGGGTTCCAATGTAGAGGGGTGAGGGACCCTGAAGCAGAAGCTATGGGAGTGGCCAGCCCAAGACAAAGATCGAATGAAGGGTTGACTAAAATCCCATGGATCTGCAAAGCCAGCAGGATCCAATGCAGGGCTGAGTTAGCAAAGGTAGACATTCTGAGCTCCTACTAGCCAAGAGAACACACACAGTTACACTAGCTCAGGCCATAGCTGCACCAGAAGCAGCAAAGTCAGAAGGAGGGCAGAGACCAGGAATGGATGTATCACACCTCAGTAAGGGTTGACAGAAGCCAGCAAAGAAGAGCACACAGCCCAGGAGCCCTCTCCAATGGCAGCTGCCACCTTGGGGAAGAAGAGGAGCAGAGGACACTTGAGAATAAAAACAACCCAGAACTGTAGTACGAATTTTGAATTGACCAAATACCCAAAATAGACTGAGTTAAACCAAAAGTGCTGCTTTAAATGAAAAGTGCTTTCATTTTCAATTGGAATACATTCTTTTGCCATCTGCAGAAGTTAGGACTACACAGTAAGAGGACATCAGTTAAGGAGACTAACATTTTATACATGCAAATTATAGTGTCAATTTTGACTCTGCTGCGTGTGGGGAAGGGCACTCTTGATTCCTGAGAATATCTGCAAAGAAACTGAGCTCACTAGCCTAAGGAGTAGGCTAAGATTTTTCTCACTCACATTTGGTTTGAATTACTTCCATGCCAGAAAAATAGAAAGTGTCAGGTGACAGAAACATGTTTCCCACAGAGCATGGGGAATGAATAGCGCCAAAACGGATGGAGAGGCTATCATCTGTAATGATCACACCTTTACTTGCAAAGGGAAGGGGCTGGGACCTGGGACTTTAGGAGGCTCTAGAGGTCCAATGAGGGGCCTTCACCAAAAGTCCTTGAAGGACATTTCCAGGCCCAAGGAGGGCCATGCGGATGAGATAAGGAAGGTGGAAGGAAAGGAAAGAGGATAAGCAGCACTCACCCATCTCTGCCTGTATGTGATAGCAGTTCAGCTGCAGCAATCTGCCTTTTGTGATCAACTTCTTAGGTATATTGGAGACATCAGTCTGCCACATGTTCACGCAGCTCACCAGCATCATGTAGTTCTTGATGGGACAACCTCTCATGGACTCCAGCTTCTGAGGCCCCCAGGCTTGCAGGAACTCATGAATGCCTGTCATCCAGTGATGTTCCTTGCAGAATTCCTTCACCTCCCACAGCATGCCCTAGGTACAGACAAGGTGCTTAGGGCAGAGGTAGGTGGCTATGATTGGAATTAGTGGGCATGACCCCACTGCTTAAACCTCTTTTCTCACCTCCAGCAAGGCCTGCTGCAGAGTCAGTGCCTGCTGGATTCGAGGACTGTTGTCCAGGTCTTCTTGCAGCTGCTTATAATTGGGGGGCAAGTACTGACCCCGCAGCCGGCACCCACGGACCTCCAGGGCTTCAGTAACTGTGTGAGACTTCCAGGGCCACACCAATCCTATATTTGGGCCACAAAAGATGTGCACAGCATCGCTAGGCTGGCCCTGGAGCTTGGGCATGATGAATTCCTTGTTTGAGTCCTCCTCTTCATCTTCTTCTAATGGGACACATGCCAAAATTGTCCATGAGTGCCCTTCAGGGCCTCCACACAACCTCTCTCCCTACCTGAGTGTGTACATTACACACACACACACACACACACACACACACTCCCTGCTCCTGAGTGAGTTTACACATACATCTATATCACAAGCACCAACACACTGAGGGAATTTACTAGTTATGGCTCGGGTTCAGAAAACAGAATTTAGTTAGTATAAGCAGAAAGGGAATTGTTATGGGATATTAAATGAGTTGCAAATAGTTGGAAGGGCTGACAAACAAAAACACTCGAGGCTGAGTATCTATGGCTCTGTGCTGCCTGGCAAATTGGGATGTCACTGCCATATCAGCAGCTACAAAAGCACACTACCTCTATTATGATCTCCTCCAGCAGAATGGATGGCATATGCATTGGCTCTCTCCCCCTCTTACCTTAATTCTGAACTGAAATCTCTTGCAGATCTCAAGCACATACAACATCTAGCTATAAGGAGATATGGGAAAAACTCCAGCCTCTGTGGAACAGAGGAAGAGGTGGCAAAGATGTTGAACATGCCAGTCCTCAGTATGTCTTAAGGAATATCCTTGAGCCTGGCTTTTCCTTTAACTTCTTAGAAACCGGCTAAGTGCCAATTTCAGTATTTGTGAATTCAGTGCAAAAAGAGGTTGATGGGCACCTGGCTGGCTCAGTCAGTTAAGCATCCCACTTAGGCTCAGGTCATGATCTCACGATTCATGAGTTCGAGGCCCACACTGGGCTCTCTGCTGTCGGCACAGAGCCTGCTTCGTATCCTCCGTCCCCCTCTCTCTCTGCCCCTCCCCCACATGCACTCTCTCTGTCTCTCACACAAAAAATAAATAAACTGAAAAAGAAAGGTGGGGGGAAGCATTCAAATGTTCAGAAATTAGATGCATAGTACCAACACCTAAACATACAGTGCCCCCCCCCCCCCAACAAGTCTCAGTCCTCAGGTCTCTTCTCTTCTCCATCTGTAGTTTCTAGGAGAACACATCCAGTTTCATGGTTTTAAATACCATCTATTTGTTCTCAAATTTATGTCTAGTTCAGATCTCTCACTGAATCCCAATCCCATTTAAACAATTGCCTATTCCACATCTCTACTTGGATGTCTATCATGTACCTCAAGGGGCTCCTGGATGGCTCATTCGGTTAAGCATCCAACTTTGACTCAGGTCATGATTTCACGGTTTGTGAATTTGAGCCTATGTCAGGCTCTTTGCTGATAGCTCAGAACCTGGAGCCTGCTTCAGATTCTGTGTCTCCCTCTCTCTCTGCCCCTCCCTGGCTCACATTCTGTCTCTCTCTCTCTTTCTCAAAAATGAATAAATGTTAAAAATTAAAAAAAAAAAAAAAAAGATCTCTGATTTCTCCCTTAACCCAAACTACTCTACTTGCAGTCTTCCAACTTCAGTAAATGGGAACACCATCCTTCCACTTGCTCCAGTCAAAAACTTGAGTTATCTTTGACTCTTAACCTAACATACAACACACCCAACCATCACAAAATCCCACTGAATCTACATTAAAAATATATCCAGAATCCAACCAACTCTCATCACCATTACCACCACCTGTCCCCTTACCTCAGCCCAAGTCACTATTAGATTTTCAGTTAGAAGGGCATTACTGCAATGCCCTTCTAACTCATCTCCCTGCTTTGGGCCCTTGCTTCCAACACCTGACAGTCTCTGCCTCACATAACATCAAGAACGACCCTTTAAAAATAATACTAGGAGGGATTCTGGAAAAATGGTGGGAGTGACAGCACAATTTTGAAATCTCTCCCAAATTCCCACATAAAAGGACATAAAAGTGACAGATCAATTAGACAGTAAAACCCCAAACCCAATGATAACATTTTAGTGAAAATGGGGCTAAGAGATCCTTACAAACCCCAAAATGCAAGTGGGTGGGGACAAAGCACCTACAGCCTCAAGAGTTACATGGCATTGTCATTTGTAGGGCAGGAAGCAGAGGGGAATAAAGACACAACTGACAGACCTGAGACTAGGAAAACTCCAATACAGCCCAAAGGCATTTCCTGGGGATCAGAGGGCAAATCTGAGAACAGGAGGTGAAAGTGGAGGGAGTTTTCCCACTCCAAAAGCAATGAAGTCTGTAGGAGCTGAAGCAATCTATGCCCGATGGACTCATGAAACCAACTGGCCAGGGTCCCTTCTGGGACAGAGCTTGACAAGAAGGAGAAAGTGCTGGGGGTGGAATTAAAACTGAGCAGAGTGGAAGCAATAGAGAAAAAGAGAAAAGGTCCAGACAAAACTGGGAGAGCAAAACAGAAACCAGGAAATCTCAGAATGCTGGCCACCTGTTTTTGAACACTACAGAAAAGCAATAGAAAAGGAAACAGAGAGGTTAGAAAGCCAGTTTGAACCTCACTTCTTCCTAAAAGTTCAGAAAAGCCATTTTTTCAAAGGTGAGCAACAGAAAAGTATCAACATCAAACTCGTACAAAACTTTTATAAGAAAAAAGAATCCGGACAGAATAACATCTTTAAAGACAATGGAAACATATCAAGAAACAGTAAAACAAGCCCACTGCAAAACAAGATAAAAGACACTAGGAAAGTTATATGTCATGAAAGAAGAACACATATCAGAATTAGAAAAATTCAGAAATCATTTGATAGAACTCAGGAAATAATTAGAAATAAAGGGAAAAATCATTTCAGAATGGAAACTTAACTTAAAAGGAATTTGAGAGCAAAGAAACTTAACAGGTAATACCTTAAGAGAAATAAAATGTAAAAAAGGGATAACCATAAAATAAAAAGGAAATAGAGGGTTTTTTTTTTAATTTCAAGATAAAGGGACAAATATTTGGGATAGATGATAAGGATCTAACATACATGTAACAGGAGTCCCTAAAGAAAAAACCAAAGCAAGGGAAGAGATCAACACTAAAAAACTTCAAGAAAACTTTCCTGAAATAAAAAAGACGTAAAATTACATTTTGAAAGAGCATACCTGAGAATACTGCCTCAGAATGTTCAATAACAAGCATACTCTACTAAAATTACTGAATTTCAAGAAAAAAAGAAAAGAAATGTTCCAGGCATCCAGGCAAAAGGGGAAATAAAAGGGCTTCCACAAGCCCTTCCTGGGGAATCTAAAGAGAATTAGCTTCAGACAAACAAAATTCCTGAGAGACTGATCAACACAGACTGCTTAAATACATTGTTGCTTGTAGAGCTAAAATTAAATGAGATTTTACTAAATATCAGTTACTAGAAGGGAAACAATATAGTATGAAATGATGCTGTGGAGAATGCTGGTAATTCTCTTGCTTGCCAGGTTTTGAGAATGGAAGACTAGAACCTTGGAAGGCATGTTGGCTGACGACCCAATAGCTATTCCCTTCTCCCTTCTTCTGTGGTGGTAGAGCCCATCTTCCACGGGAAACTAGAAATGTCAGCCATTTGACTTCCCAGCCCTTCTTGCTGCTGGAGGTAGCCACATGACCTAGATTTTTACAATGAGATGTAGAAGTGTGTCTGCTGGGGAGTTTCTGGAAAAGATTTCCTTTCCTGATAAAATGTGAGAGTTAGAAAAAAAAAAAATAGTTTCAGGGGCGCCTGGGTGGCTCAGTCGGTTAAGCTTCCGACTTCAGCTGGGTCACGATCTCGCGGTCTGTGAGTTCGAGCCCCGCGTCGGGCTCTGGGCTGATGGCTCAGAGCCTGGAGCCTGTTTCTGATTCTGTGTCTCCCTCTCTCTCTGCCCCTCCCCCGTTCATGCTCTGTCTCTCTCTGTCCCAAAAATAAATAAAACGTTGAAAAAAAAAATAGTTTCAAACAGAGAGGGAGGCAAATGATAAGAGACTCTTAGATACAGAGAACAAACTAAGGGTTGATGGGAAGGGCGGAGGGGTGGGGAAATGGGTGATGGGCATTGAGGACGGCACTTGCTGGGATGAGCACTGGGTGCTGTATGTAAGCGATGAATCATGGGAATCTACTCCCGAAGCCAAGGGCACACTGTATACACTGTATGTTAGCTAACTTGACAATAAATTATTTAAAATAATAATGATAATAAAACCTTTAAAAATATTTTTTAAAATGTGAGTGGGGCAGTGGAGCTCTCCCTCCAGTGTTTGTTTCCCTTTCCCCTGATTTTGCTTAAGAATGGGATGCTTGGAGCTGGAGCTTGTCTTGCATTTACAAGGCAATAAGCCTAAGGATGAAAAAAACTTTTTTTTTTTTTAGTTTAATCTATTTGAGACAGCCAGAGACAGCACAAGTGGGAGAGGGACAGAGAGAGAGGAAGAGAGAGAGAGAATCCCAAGCAAGCTCTACCCTTCCAGCCAGTGCAGAGCCTGACACAGGGCTCAAACTCACGAAACTGTGAGATTATGATCTGAGCCAAAATCAAGAGTTGGATGCTCAATCAACTGAGCCACTCAGGCGCCCTGAAAAAACTTTTTTGATTACAGCCTCCCCTACCACACACACCCCTCTAAGAGGCTCTGCCCTTACCTATAGCTAAAACCAGAAAGGAGCAGGGGACAGACATGAGGAACCTGATACTTGATGACATTTTTGAGCCACTGAAACAACCTGGAAGCACCTACCTGGAGACCTCTCATTATGTGAGAATTGTTTTCACTGTTAGGCTACTCTCAGGACTTCTGTTACTTCCAGCTAAAAGCATTCTCGGTGACTCAGAATTCAAACACATAAGCAAAGTCAAAAGACAAAGAGAAATAAAGCCTCAATGACATTGCCTGGGTGCTGAATCCAGCTCAGCCTGAATCCAGCTGCATCCATGTATTTTTTTTAGTTATGGGAGCCAATAAATTCCCCTTTTTGCTTACGTAGCTCTGAGCTAGAAACATGTTATCCAAACCCAACTTGCACATTTAGGCCTACATAATGTAGGTTTATAGCCAATACAAGCATAGCTAAAGATTGGAGCCTCCTCTACTATACATACCCTTCTAAGAGGATCTGCTGTTACCTGTAGCTAAAACCAACTAGTTTGTAACACAACCCATTCCCCTTCCCAGAGCTAATGGATATGTGGTTCTCTCTATAGGGTAGGTTAAATCAATCATATTCCTTCTCTTGAAAATTTGAAATAAGTCAGTCACACATACAGGAAAACCTAACTGACAGATCATCTAGAGTCAAGGATGGGGTTGGTACCACAGGACGCCCAAGTCATTTGGAAGCAATAGTTATAAGGGAGCAGAAAGTTCAAAGAAAGCAGAGACAGCTAGTTTTAGGAGAGAATCAGGGGAACTGGGAAGAAGCACAGAGAGAAGTAGAGATAAAAGGATAAGCAGCAATTTGAGAGATGTGGCTCTCTTCCTGACTTTCTAGTCTCCATTTCTGTGAAGAGTGGTGCTATTACATCTTTTCTGCCTTTGAATTTGGTAACTTTGTTTTGTGAGCTCCAAAACACGAGACAAGGTTGAAGAGCTATGATTGAAGGTACCAAGACCCACAGGAGCACTCAAGCAATACAGTGCGATACAGTCAATTCATGTGTGATTCTGGGCCATGGAAAGAAAAGCTAATGTATTTTTAATACAACTTGGTGAATGCAATATCCCAACAAAACAAAACAGAAATCACTAACAACTTCATAGCCAAGTGAAAGAAAGAGTCAAATAAAGCTTTCTTATGATAAGAAATATGATATCAATTAAATCAAAGAAACATAAATTACCTGTCACCACTGAGGGATTTGGGCTTCAATTTAAAATAGATATGTATCAGTATAATGTGTGTGTGTGTGTGTGTGTGTGTGTGTGTGTGTGTGTATAAGTCAACCTGGAGCTGCATTTTTAAATATCAACATAACTGTGAAAAACCAAATAATGTAGACCTTTACTGTAGGTTTCCTTGAATGAGTCACTCAGACATTGAGTCACTCAGACTGCTGCTTAGTCCACAGAGCAGCAAAAGCTTCTCATCAAACATATTTATATACTTTTCATGTCTTCAGTATTTCTTACAGGATGATTGGGAAAAAAGTGTCTCTTCTCTTCCATTTCTGGTCTACTCACTGTTACAATTCTTACCTCTATTCTTCCTCTTGCTGGTCATACTCATTATGTGTCACACTCCCAAGAGACCCTTCCTGCCACATGTAGCCCCTTGGCCAAAATATACAGTAAGGACAGTTTAATTGTTTACATTCTATCTCTATGCTAACTTCAACACCACCCCAACCAAAACATACAGGAAAGAGTTTATAATAAAAATGGAGCAATCCTTTGTCCCTTCTCAGTGTAACAGATTTATCTTACCACAGATATCAAAAAGATACACTGATCTGGGTAAAGTTAACGTAAGAACCTTAAGTTCCTGAACTTGACACCTGCCAGATGAGAAGAATCATTATCTGATTGTATTTTCCTAGTTTTTTTTTTTTTTTAACTTTTTTTTTTTTTAACGTTTATTTATTTTTGGGACAGAGAGAGACAGAGCATGAACGGGGGAGGGGCAGAGAGAGAGGGAGACACAGAATCAAAAACAGGCTCCAGGCTCTGAGCCATCAGTCCAGAGCCTGACGCGGGGCTCGAACTCACGGACCGCGAGACCGTGACCTGGCTGAAGTCGGACGCTTAACCGACTGCGCCACCCAGGCGCCCCAAGTATTTTCCTAGTTTTAAACTGCTCAAAATTCCTGAAATGATTGTAAGGGTAACAATATTGATCATCTTTTTTTGGTTCTAGTACTAAGACTGTTCTGTGGAAAATGTTGGAGAATGAAGCTTAAAGACTGCAAGACATGTTGTAACTATGTTATTAGTAATAGATTGAGTCTTCTTCTAGGGGTCAGACTCTAGTCAGTGTGTAAGTTTCTACTGTAAGGGGCTGATTTTTCATGTTTGTATGTATAAGTAGAGGTACTGAAATTATTTTGTAATTTGGCTAAAACGATGTACACATTTTGCCTCACTTAAGTAACAAATTTCTCAGATAGATGTATGTTTCTTAAACACCACTAGTTCTGTTTTAACTGCTAGATATTTAGTTTTATTAAATACTACTCCAATTTTCATCAAGAATTTAAGAAAAATCCTAAATCAGAACTTTGGTTCTAGTTCCTCCATGATATTACTTTGATTTTCCATGTTGATCTTTTTTTTTTTTCCTTCAAATGTTGGTTTTGAAAAATCTCAAATATGTAAGAAAGTTTAAAAGTACTACAAACCCCTTTTACCCATCCACTTTGATTCAACAATTATTAACATTTTGCCCACATTGCTTTGATTTTCCTTTTCTCTTTCCTCAAAAACATTTGAAAGTAAGATAACAAGCATCAGGACATTTCATGCCTAAATGTACCGGTCCATGGTGATCCTTTAAAAGTAGAAGGGATAGGGGCGCCTGGGTGACTCAGTCAAGTGAGCGTCCAACTCTTGATTTCAGCTCAGGTCATGCATGATCCCAGGATTGTGGGATCAAGCCCTGAGTTGGGCTACTCGCTGACCGTGGAGCGTGGTTAAGAGTCTCTCCCTCTGCCCCTTCTGTGTGTGCTCTCTCTCTCTCTCACTCTCTCTCTCTCTCTCTCAAAAAAAAAAAAAGTAGACAGGATAACCCAGGACATTGCAAGTGAATATTTTCACTTTCATTAGAATTTAGAATAAAATTTTAAGGTTTTTGCTTGTTTTGCCATTCAAAGAAAAATACTACAATATACCAAAACATGAATTAGTAAAAAATATGAGAGAATAATGTGAAATATCTGGTTTTCCTCAGTCCTTAATACTAATAATGCTAAGAAGTTACTATCTTTAGCATGTATCATTATGTGCTGAGCACTATACTAGACATATCACCTCTTTTAATGCTGCAAGTTAGGTATTTTAACAAAAATACCCAATTCCCATTTTACAGGCTAGTAAACTAATGTGTTTGGTTCTAGAGCCCTACCTCTTTCCACTGACCATGTAAAACAAATATCAATAGTCTCTACCATTTAACCTAGATGCACTTGAGAACAAATATGCCCCAATTGGTGTGATTTGTAAAAGACATGTGCTGCTTTCAATGAACCTTCCACTTACTTGTCATCTATTTCCTAAAATTGACTTCATGTCTTTATTTTTAAAAAATTTTTTAATGTTTATTTATTTTTGAGAGAGAGAGAGAGAGAGAGAGAGAGTCAGAGTGTGAGCAGGGGAGGAGCGGATAGAGAGGGAGACACAGAATCGAAGCAGGTTCCAGGCTCCAAGCTGTCAGCACAGAGCCCGACACGGGGCTCAAACTCACACACTGTGAGATCATGACCTGAGCTGAAGTCGGAGGCTCAACCAACTGAGCCACCCAGGCGCCCAACTTGATGTCTTTAAATCATCCTGCTGAAAACATACTAGTTGAGTGAAGGCGGTGGTGGGGGTTAAGTACTTACATGTCAGATGTGCCTGAATGCATGTAATAGTTTTATTTGTAACTGGGTTAGTATTGCAAATAAAGGAAATGTGAACATGTATTTCCTCCCTGATTGTTCACAAGTTTGAGGACTGAAAGCCAGTAATAACTGGTCACCATAATAGCTCAATACTAATAGATTGTCTTACATGAAATGAAAAAGAGTTGTCTGAAATAAAGCAAATATCAAATAAGCAGAGTTCTTCAAGTAAATACAAATTTACTTGGCAATCAAATTTAATAGTAAACAAAATGCCATTATGACATTAGAGAGTAATTTCACGGAGTTTGAATGAACGAGAGGAAGGACAATGTACTTACATTCTTTTACACACCTCTCATTCCACTCAACTGGATGCACACACATGCACACAAGCACAGGCATGAGTGAGCAAAGACACACCCACACTCTCTAACCCCCGCCCCCCACACCTGTGTGCAGTACCCAGGTCATAGCTGCTCCCTCCACACCTAAGGCCTGACTCTGTGGCCATGCCATTGGCACTGTGCATGTGACTCTCCCTGCTCCTTCCACCCTTCCTACCTGCCTGTCTGTGTCTCCTTACTTAAATACCTTCAGAAATCAAGGAGTCCCAGGGGGTCTTCAGGTCTGTAGATTGCATGACCTTCACACCAAGGCAGGTAGAGGGGGGCAGAAACAGAAAACAAGGAACTAAGTTCAGACCAGGCTGAGAACTTCTGATTACACAGGGGATTAGAATTGGGAATTCCTGCAGCCAGCCCCCCTGCCCAGTCCAGGATACCTTCAGGGCAGAGGCCTTGACAGACTGCAGGCCCCCAGTTAGAATCTGGATCATGTTTTCAATACATGGCTCATGAGACAGCTGGCCACAATCGTCAAAGACCAGCTCTGCTGAGAGAAAGGGATTCTGCCTTGGGGCCTGTCAAGAAAAGTCAGGACAGCTCGTGGGGCTACAGGTCAGTATCTGCTCTCTGCCATGTGGCCTTGACTGCCTGTCCCGCCTCCACACATGCCATCCACTCCCTTACCTGCAGGATGTTGGCCACGAAGGAGGTTATCTCCTCCTCTATGATAGACACAAGGTTCTGGCCAATCATGTGGTCCACCAGGCGGGCCAACTGTCCCAGCCGCAGCAACCACGCCTCTGTCTGCCTCAGCTTCTGCTCCAGCTGCTGGCCCTGTACCTTCTGAAGATACACCGAGAGTTGGTCAGTCCTGATCCTCTTGCAGTTTTTCAGCCGCTCCTGCAGGCCCTGTTGCATGTGATACGTATCCTCGTGAACCTGTCAGAATAGAGAGTGGAAAACTCCTGGACAAAGGGAAAAGAAAACAAACTGGCTACCCGCTGGCCTGTGCAAAACTCTCAGGTCTCAGAGTCTGAAACCTAGCACCTCGATATACCCACGGAAGGCTGCTTTTTGGTAGAGATTAGCCCCCGAAATCCTTTAGTGACCAAAGAAGATGCAAAATGGAGAACATACATTGAGAGGCCACAGTGCTAATTTGATAGGCCAGGCCTGTCTGCTAAAGGCCCCAAGGATCGAACTCAGAGAGAAAATGTGTGCGTGTGTAAACAGAGAAGCTTACTAACACACAGGCTACACAAAAGAAGAGAAAGAGTAGATAAGTAGGGTTCGGCAATAATTCCAGGACACGGATTCCAATCAGCAGGGCTGGGAGGTGTGGCCTGCTGGCTAGCATAATACTCCTTACGTGACAGCAGATGCTGTCTCGGGGCACTGACAGAGGCTTTCCACTGGGGGATGAAGAATGTGGGATAAAAGTCTAAGAGCCTCTTGGTGGCTCTTTCTCACATCTGGGAGGTTGCTGACAGTTGCCACCTCTCAGGATTTGTCCTGTTGAGGAACAGAGGGGAGACACCAGGAAGACATGCTTGGCCAGATGGACCTTCTGTCCCTGAAGCTCTCCTGTCTGTTTTGATGCTCAGTAGACTCTGTGATTAGATTGTATTCTGCTCAACCTGAGCTCAAACCCCAGTCTTCTGAGACCCAGACATAAGGCACTTGAGGCCTGAGCCACACATCATACACAAATGTGCCCTTGGGCTTGACAAGAGGTTCTCTTTCACGCTCTAGAAATACCCTCCATACTTTGAGTGCTTCCCACTTCACAGCCCATAGTGCGACGCATCACCACTAGCTAGTTACTCGTGTCACTCGTGCACTGCACTGGCAATTCTACAAGGACGAGGCCTCTGTCACATCTTATTGCATTTATTGCTTCACATAATGCCTGGCACAGGTGGTTCCACAGGACATATAAAAAGAAGGTATCACTCAAGCTGAAAGGGCTTACTGAGTGCCAATTAGGATAAAACCATACACAAAGCAACAATAATTACTACACAAGTATGTAATCAGTATGCATTTTTAAAGCCTCACCACTAAGGGGCAATATCTTCAATACCTTCAAAGTTCTGAGGAATTTTTGTAACCTGTAATTCTGTATCTAGCCACAGTATCACACTGAAATTTGGGGATGAATAAAGACATTTTTAGATATACAAAGACTCTAAACATTTACCATCCACAGATTCTCTCTGAAAAAAATGAAACAAAACAAACAACAGTATATTTTTGACAGAGGAAAATGAATATAAGAGCTACAAGAAGCTTTGATGAGCAAAGACATTTGTAAAACATATTGCCAGGTCTAAATGAGCAGGCTACAAAACAAGAATGTTCATAACAATCCAGAATTAAATTCCAGTAGATCTGAACATAAGTGGAATAGGGAGGGTGGAGGGTGGGGAGAGGAAGAGAGGAGAGAAAGGAAATTAGAATACAGTAAAGGTTCTTATTCTGCTAGGGAGAAAGACATGGATACAAATGCACACTTGGCATTCATTCACTCAAAACACGCGCTGAGCACCTACTATATGACATAACCTATAAGAAGCACTACAGATATATCAGTGAATGAAACAAATAAAAATCCCTATCCTCTTGGAGGTGGGGGAGAAATACAATAATATATAATATAATAATATATAATAATAAATAAGTAATTTATATTCTATGTAAAAAGGTTATAGGTGCTATGAGCAAAGGAAACACAGAGTAGAAAAAGGGGTCAGGGATGCTGGTGATAGTGGGGGTTTGCAAGTTTAAATAGGGTGACCCAGAGAAGGCCTTCCTCACAAAGTGCTTTTAGAAAAAGACATGAAAGAGACATTGTTATAAAAGTGTAAATGGAACAGCTACATCTTTTGAGCAGGTGTATACATTTCTTACATATGGATTCAGCTGCAAGTGAGAGAAAACTGGAAAAAAGTGCGGTTTGAGCAAGTAAAAGGTTTATTTAATGCAATAAGAAATCCCTTAATGGTATATTGGCCCAACAGTATCGATAAAAACAACACTCGTTTTGGGGCACCTGGTGGCTCAGTCGGTTAAGCGTCCGACTTTGGCTCAGGTCATGATCTCACTGTTGGTGGGGCTCAAGCCCTGCATCGGGTTCTGTGATGACAGCTCAGAACCTGGAGCCTGCTTTAGATTCTGTTTTTCCCTCACTCTGCCCCTCCCTCACTTATGCTCTGTCTCTCTCTGTCTCTCAAAAATAAAACATAAAAAAAAAAGCTCCTTTTATGTTCCATCTCCTCCATCTTTAATATGACTTTTGCCTTTATCATTGTGTAAAAGCTTCTCTATCACCAAAAATTTCATCCAAGGGTCAGACAATAAGTCAGGAGTAAATCCTCACTATGACATCCCGGTTAGATATGCCTCTTTTAAAAAGTTTTCTCGGTGACTTCCACTTATGTTTCATTGCCCTGAACAGAGTTAAGTGGCTTCCTTCAGCTACAAGTTTATGAAAAGAAACAATCAAGATTCTAAAACTAAGAAGGATGAATAGGCATTGAGTGGTTCCTGGGCAACTATGACAAAAATAAAATGTATAACATCCAAATCATTAGAGGACAATAATGGCAACAAAAATGTAAACAACCCACCAAGAGACAAGAAACACAAGGAAGAATCAACCAGAAATTGCAGGAAATAAAAAACATCAAAATAAGATGGAAAAAATAAGTCCAAACCTATCAGTCATCATAATAAATGAGATAAACATAGACTCTCAGACTAAATGTCTTCCAGCTATTTGTAAGAGATACACATAAAACAAAATAACAAAGGAAGGTTGAAAACAAACTAATAGAAAAAGATACATGGAGCAAATGCCTGATGTAGTTTACCTCAAACAAAAGAGAACTCTAGCAGAAAAGTAGTAACAGAATGCAGACTTTTCATAGCAATAAAGTCACCAAGAAATACTATTATGAATCTTTATGCATACAACATGATTTTGAAATACACGTTGCAAAATGAAAGAACATCAAGGAGAAATGAACAAATCTATAGTCATAGGAGGGGATGTTTTTAACATGCATCTCTCAGAAACTGAAAGATAAGGTGGATTAAAAAAATTATTGTGGTGGTAGAATATTTGCACAGAACAATGAGTGAGCTTGGTCTAATATATACATTTTCTTAGACTGAGTTCCCTAGAAGAAGAGCCTGAGAGAGGAATTTGGGGAAATGTGATTTATTAAAGGAATGATCTTCAGGAAACAAACCTCCAAGGGAAAGAGGGAAGCAAAACAGGAAAGGGGAAAGTGCCAAGCAAGAGCTCAGCAAAGGCTGTTCTTGTTCTGATGTGGAGGGGCAGGAGGCTTTGGAATGAAGACCCTATTGTACGGCTGTCCCACCATGAGACAAGGAGCCAAAAAGAAGGCAGAGGAACTGTGACATATGAAAGAGACTATGGAGAAGTGACCATTAAATGCAGTGCACAATTTTGGACTGCATCCTGAAACAAAAACAAAAACAAAAACAAAAAACAAAACCACCCCCCAACCCCCCCACCCAAAAAAAAACAGTTATAAAGGACATTTTTGGAATAATTCGCAAATTTCTAGGAAGGACTATGGGTTAGATAACAAAATAGTATCCAAGTGAAATCTCCTAATGTTTGATCATTGCACTGGAGTTGTGGAAGAAAATGCCCTTGTTCTTAAAGAGAAACACACTGGCATATTTAGGGGTAAGGGAACTTACCATGTGGAACTTAAAACTCTCAAATGGTTCAGGAAAATAATGTATACTTACATAGAGAAAGAAAAAGAGCAGAAATGATAAATAAGACAAACTAATAATCTGGGTAAAAGGTAAATGAGAGTTTATTATACTATCCTTGCAACTTTCCTAATAAACTTGAACTTATATCAAAATAAAAAGTTATACAAGAAAGAAGTAAGAAGAAAAAAAGAAAATGGGTTTGTCCCAGTAATGCAAAGCTGGTGTAACACCAATTATTCACCATATTAGACTAAAGGAGAAAAATTCCCATAATCGTTTAAACAGAATCAGAAAAAAAAAAATCACTGGACAAAATTCAACACCCATTCGTGGTAAAACCTCTTAGCAAACTAAGAATTGATGGGAACATCCTTAAAAATTGATAAAGGTTATCTACCAAACACTCACATTTTATATCATTATTTATTTAGTGTTTCAAATCTATTTTAGTTATTTAATAATGCTACAATTTATTGGGCAGCAGCATGCTTTTATTAGCACAGAGTACAGGCTTGGTTCTATAACAATTCAGTTGCCATTTGGGATGATTACTCCTTCTCCCTCTCCCCTGCACCACCCCTCACCTTTGGGGTGACTGCCAACAGGGACAAGTTCCATTCCATCCACACAGCAGCACAGAAAGTGGCTCTACATGTTGCATTTGCTTGTCTTTTCACTTTTCCTATGGTGCTTTTTAAAAAGTTAATTTTAATTTTTTTAATGTTTATTTATTTTTGAGAGAGAGATAGAGCATGAGTTGGGGAGGGGCAGAGAGAGAGGGAAACACAAAATCTGAAGCAGGCTCCAGGCTCTGAGCCATCAGCACAGAGCCCCACGTGGGGCTTGGACTCATGAACCATGAGATCATGACTGGAGCCAAAGTTGGACGCTCAAGCAACTGGGCACCCCAAAAAGTTAATTTTAGTACAGACAAATGTCTTGATATTTTTATGGTTTACACTTTTTAATATCTTAAGAAACCCTGAGATAATAAACATGTGATATGGTCTTCTGAAAGCTTTTTGGATTTTCTTTTCACACTTAAGTCTTTTATATACCATGAATTAATTTTTGTGTATGGTGTAGCAACTATTAGAAAACAATAATGTTTTAAAATACCATTTACAATAGCAACAAAAAGATACCAAATATCTAGTAATAAGTCTAATGAAATATATTCAAGACCTCTATAGGAAACCTATAAAACCTCAGTAGGAGAAATTAAAGAAATCAAAATACATGAAGAGATCCATGTATATGAATTAGAAAATGAAATATTAAGATATCAATTCTCCCTCAAATTGATATACAAATTTAAAACAAGCCAATAAAAAAATCCCAGCAAATTATTTTGTGGAAATTAGTAAGCTGATTCTAAACTTGATATGGAAATTTAAAGACCCTAGCACAGCCAGGGAAATCTTGTATAATAAAAAGTTATAGAACCTATAATACCAGATATCAAGACGTACCACAAAGCTGCAATAATTAAGATGGTGTGACACTGGCCAAAAGACAGACTAATCAGACACAAGACAGTCTAGAAACAGACCCACACATATACAGTCATCTGATTTAAGAAAATGACACCACTGTAATTAGGTGGGGAAAGGATATTTTTTTCAATAAATGGGGAAAATAAAACTTGGCTCTTATGTCACACCATACATAAAAATTAATTTGAAATGTACTATAGACCTAAATGTGAAAGAAAATATAATAAAAGTTCTAGAAGAAAACAAGGAAATATCTACATGACTTTGGGGCAGGCAAAGATTTCTTAAACCAGGACTCAAAAGGCACTAATCAAAAAAGATTGACAAAATGAACTTCAAGAAAATTAAGAACTTCTGTTAATCAAAAGACACCATTAAGGGACACCTGGCAGGCTCAATTGGTAGAGCATACATCTCTTGATTTCAGGGTCTCAGGGCCATGAGTTCAAGCCCCATGTTGGGTATAGAGCTTACTTAAAAAAAAAAAAAAAAGACACTATTAAAATAGTAAAAGGGTAAGCCACAGACTGGGAGAAAATATCTATTTTATATATATATATAATATATATAATATACATAATATTATATATTATATATATAATATATATAATATACAATATATATTATATAAATATATTATATATTTATATATATATTTGATACAGGATGCATATCTAGACTATCTAAAGAACTCTTACATATTAATAGGAAAAAAAACAGACAACAGTTAAAAATAGAGACTTAGACCATCACAGAAGAAGGTACCAAAACAGCCAATAAGCATATGAAAAGACGCTCAACAACCTTGGTGATCATAGAAACACAAATTAAAACTACAGTGAGGGGCACCTGGGTGGCTCATTCGGTTAAGTGTCTGACTCCTGATTTCGGCTCAGGTCATGATCTCATGGTTGTGAGATCAAGTCCCACATCTGGCTCTGCACTGAGTGTGGAGCCTGTTTGATATTTTCTCTCTCTCCTTCTCCTTCTGCCCCTCCCCTGCTTGCATGTGCTCTCTCTCTAAAACAAACAAACAAACAAACAAAACTACAATGAGATACCACTATATACCAGTTTGGCTAAAATTAAAAACCCTGACAATAGTAAAGGTTGATGAGAACATAGGACAACTGGAAGTCTCCTACACTGTTGGGGGGAATACAAACTGGTACAACCACTCCAGAAAACTGTTTGGTACTGTAAAACAGACATGTACCTTATTCCAGCAGTTTCACTCCTAGAACATATACTCCAAACAAATGAGTGCTTATGTCCACCAAGGGACATGCACAAGAATGTTCTCATCAGGGGTGCCTGGGTGGCTCAGTCAGTTAAGCATCCAACTTCAGCTCAGGTCATGATCTCACGGTCCGTGGGTTCAAGCCCTGTGTCGGGCTCTGTGCTGACAGCTCAGAGCCTGGAGCCTGTTTCAGATTCTGTGTCTCCCTCTTTCTCTGACCCTCCCCTGTTCATACTCTCTCTCTGTCTCAAAAATAAATAAATGTTAAAAAAAATTTTTTTTAAAAAGATGTTCTCATCAGCATTATTCATAACAGCAAAAGCTGAAACAAACTCAAATGTCTATCGATAGGAGAATAAATTGTGGTATATTCATACAGGAAATACTACATAGCATACAAAAGAGTGAACCACTGCTTCCTAGAAGATTATGGATAAACCTTGCTAACATAATGTTGAGTGAAAAAAAAATGTTGATTCCATTTATATGAAATTCAAAATCAGACTAAATTAATCTATGGTGACAGAGATCAGAGTAGTAGTTACCTTTGTGGGGGTATTGAAAGGAGAGGTACCAGGGAGCTTGCTGAGGTGCTGGAAATGTTCTACATCTTGATCTGGGTGGTGGTTACATGGATGTATATACATGTAAATATTTCAACAAACTGCACACTTACAATTTGTTTACTGCATGCAAAATTTACCTTAATTGACAAAATAAACCTCTATTTTTATTTATTTAGTTTTTATTTTTAGAGAGAGAGAGAGAGAGAGCAGGGGAAGGGCAGAGACAGAATCTTAAGCAGGCTCCATGCCCAGCACGCCCACAACCATGGGCTCATGACCTGAGCTAAAATCAAGAGTTGGATGCTTAACCAACTGAGCTACCCAGGCACCCCCAAAGTAAACTACTATTAAAAAATTTTAATATTTTTGTAACATTAAAACAAGAGTGGGATTTAGGAACTGGGAGGTACAGAAAGGCCATGGAATAGCTTGCCCCCACCTTCGGCCCCATTCAGCTTAGTGCAGTGTCAGGTCCAGCTGTTATTGTCTGGAGGCTGAAGGCCATTTCCCTGTATGAATCTACCTAGGGCTTCTCGTACATTATTTCTCATGTACTAGATCTCTCTCAGATCTAGTTTACCTAGAGATGGCGATCAGCCAGAGAACTGGGTAAATATCCAGCCCCACCCGACAGACAGCAAACTATAGTGACAGGAACATGTAGCAGGGCCTCCAGGAGCCCTAGGCAGAGGGCAGGTACCACGGATGCAAAGTAGGCATAATTAGGAAGGACTCCATCACCGGATGCTTCTACCAGCCACAGTGGCCTACCGAAGATTCAAAATAGGTTCAAAGATAAGCCTAGTAGCATAAAAGATCCAGACTCCAACTTTCAAATTCCCTAATGCCCCTGGCACAAACAGCTAAAGAAAAACCATTGCTATGTTCCTTCTCCTCCCTGCTCAAGGCCAGGACCAACCCTTAGGGAAAAGGTTGGGTCCAAGCCTCTGCCCATCTGTAATTGATCCATCCACCCCACAACAGAGACTGCTGGTGCCGGGCAGGACAATGGCTCTGGGCCAACTTCAGAGTCCAGACCACACAGGGGATCCCAGGAGAAGCGTGAGCCAAGAGGAGACTGGGCCTCTGGCAAGCTCAGCTTGGGGGAAAGGTTCACAATAAATTGCACTGCAGCCTCTTACCAGGTGCAGGATGGATGTGCAGAGGTGCAGGCAGCGATGGAGCAGCTGCAGAGCCTTGTGGTTCTCCTTGGCTAGAGCCCGTTGCAGGTCCAGCAGCCCATAGCATTGATCAGGGTCTCGGGGGAGCCAGGATACAGAGCGCAGCTCCTGCAGAAGCCTGCAATCAATGGCTAAGCTTGTCAGAGCCGGCATCTCAGCCTTCTTTCCTTGAACACTTCTGACCTCTTCCCAGCCCAGCACACCGCAGAATAAGCAAAGATTTAGAAAGATTCTAATATTCCTGGTGACCTACAGAGACAGATTCCTCTTGAGAATTCTTTGGAAGAATTCAAGCTGAGGAAGTTGCTGGCCGGGGAATGCTTTGGGAAAGGCCTGGAGTTATGTGCAAATGTTTCTACTGACTGACCTTTCTGCCAGGAGAGTGTCTCCTTGAAAGGCCTAAGGGCCCAAAAAATCTAGATGGGCAGATCAGTTTTAGGATCAAAGGTGAGGAACCTCTAACTTCTCTATGGGCTGACCATCCCTGAGAAAACCTGCTTCTGTTATCTACTCTCTCCATGAGAATTCTACATCTCTAAAAATCCTTGAAAAAGACAAAAGATCCCCAATAAGCAAAAGGTGATCATAATGGGTATCATTTATTCAGCACCTATTAAAAGGCATTGAACATGGTACTTTATATTTACAATCTCACTTAATTCTCACTATAGCTGCGTGGTAGGAACGTTTATCCCTAGTTTTTATATCAGGAAACGAGGCTCAAAGAGTAAAGTCCTTGCTAGGGTTCAGGATTTAAATTCAGATCTGTCCAGTCTCCAAGCCCTTATGCTTTTAATTACACTATGATGATTAGGCTAGACTGGAGGATTCCCAGAGCAAAGGTTTCAAACTAGTAACCCGTGGGTCAAATTCAGACTGAAAATGTTTTCACATGTTCCAGTAAGAGTTGGCCAGCACACTGTTTTAATAAAAATTTGAGTTAAGTAGGTAAAATTAAGACATTTTACAATAAAATGTGGATTTCCAGGAAATCCTGAAAAACAAGGCAGCTGGCATGCTGTACCCATATTCCCAGAGGCAACAGACAACTGGAACTCAGTAGTGACTGTCCTATTTATATGCAGTCTCCAGACTGTATTCCCCTGCTCCCTCATGTCTTGCACCTAATCCACTATGTTTCTTCCATAGCTCCGGCTCAGGCCCTGTGGGCATCTGAGTTTGCAACTTCTATCACTGAAGAGAATTAGAGTGGCTGAGGAGTGCAAGATAAGTAAGAAAGTACTGAAAACAGGAATAACTAAGCTTTTCTTCAAAAAAAAGAACCCAGAAGGTACCATGGGAAGAGCAGAGAATTTGAATTCAGGCACCTGAGTTACATCCCTAGATCCAATACTCAATAATTGTGTGGTCTGGGGCAAGGTGATGTAGGAATACCTAATTACATGAAAATATGCTCAAGATACATTATTCATAAAAAAACTGCTTACTTAACAGTATGTCAAGTATGACCACATACGTATATGTGATAGAAAATAAGACCAGAAGGGAAATGTGCAAAATGTTTGTTGTGGTTATTTACGGTTGGTAAGATTAAAGATTTTTTTCTCTTTGTGCTTTTTCATGTCTTCCAAACCTTCTACAAGGAACATGTTATTGTTTTTTTGTAACAATAATTCAAAAGGTCCATTGACATTGTATTTTGAAGACCTTACCTGCTAATATGCAGAAGCCCAGCTCCAAAGTGGGGCACAGCAAAGAGCAGATGCTTCCCTAGGAAAGTCCGGTGCCGGTGCAGCCCGTGCAACTTCACATTCCTCTTCCAACTACAGACCAGAGGGCAGCGACAGCATGCTACTGCTCCCCACAACACTTCTCCCCACATCCCATACTGTCACCACCTACCAAGCCAAGGCCTTGTATAAGAGGCAATATTTGAAGAACGGGATGGACTGGAGCTGCTGCCAGAGGACAGAATGGCGGTGCCAGGTGCCCAGCGTGATCGTCTCACTGCCCTCCACAGGATGGACATGCAGGATCCCAAAGGGAGAGAAGATGTAGTACTCAGGGTTCACCTTCTTGGGTGGCACCACCACCAGGCTGTAGGGCCTTTAGAAAAGAGCTCTGGTCAGCAGGAGCCCTGGGAACTCCTGCAGACGTCAGGAAGGGACAAAAGAAGGATGGAGAGGCGAAACATGGCAGCAGGAATGAAGGCAGAAGAAAGTGGGAAGAAGGGAAAGAGAAAAGAATGATCTTCAAACTCAAAAAAGGAAACAAATATTATTAATGTTTTAAAAGTTTATTTATTTATTTTGAGAGAGAGAGCAAGTGGGGGAGGGACAGAGAGAGAGAGAGAGAGAGAGAGAGAATCCCAAGCAGGCTCCCTGCTGTCAGTGCAGAGCCCCACACAGGGTTCCATCCCACGAACTAAACCGTGAGATCATGACCTGAGCCAAAATCAAGAGCCGGACCCTTAACCAATGGAGTCATCCAAGTGCCCCAAGGAAATAAATATTAATAATAAATGGAAGCCAAAGATGGAAGGGAAGAAAGAAAAAGGCACCCAGCCAGGTCTAAGAAGATCATATCTCCAGATCCAGATACCTTACATTCCATCAAACCTAAGATGCCATCAGTTGTAAGCTGCAGTGTTAAAAAAAAAAATGAAACATTAAAATGCTACCAATGTGATACTCCACCAATTTGTAAGATGCATCATAATTTCAGAGATGTTAAAATGTAAAAAAAAAAAAAAAGTACATCTTAGAGATGATAAAATATGTATATCTCTAGGTACTGAAATAACATGCAGAGAAAAATCAGTGGGTGCTGTTGGGAGTAACTGAGAATGGGGAAAAGCAGGGGGTGAATAGAAGACTCGACACAGGCAAATAAAGAGGAAAACTGCAACCAAAAGAACCACCCAAGTACCTCCGGAGCCACCTTAAAATCCTACTAAGTTCTCTTACTTCAGCACAATGCACCTGCTTCCCAAACTAAATGCCATTTATATAGTTGTATCTAGTTGCAGGGGACTGGTTAGCATAATGCTGTTTGGGCACATTCAATAAAGTATTTATCAACTTTTATTTTACAGTTTTATTTTCATAACTTGGAGCCAATAATATACTTAAGCATTAAGTATATTTGAAAGCCCTTTATAAGCTTTGATGTCCCAGTTCCTATGCCTATAATGCCTAAGAGATAAAATGGCCCTCTTCTATCTCTTCCCTCTCAACTTTCTAGAATACATGATTAAGCAAATGACTGAAGAACATTTAGATAGATCCAGAATGAACTCACTAAGTCAAGTCATGTAAAACTTTGTTTCCTTTCTGACAAAGTGACTAGATTTTCCCAAGTACTCTTTTTCCCCAAACCATTTCTTCTGAAACAAGAGGAGCCATAACTTTTTCCAAGATAGTTAAGGAAAGAATATAGGATTTAAAACTGAATCTACCTGACTCAAGTCACCTCCCTTAACCACTGGGCTGCTTAGTTTCCCACAGTTTCCTGTACTAATTGAACCCTGGCTCCCCCAAGGGGTCATTCCTTCCCTTATGACCTTCTTAATGAACACTACTCTTTCTTTTCTCTTTTTCAAAAGCTGCTTTCTTCTTCTTTTTCTCCTCCTTCTTCTCCCTCTTCTCCTTCTTCTTCTAGGATTTTAAGTAATCTCTACAACCAACATTGTACAACCAAACTTACAACCCCAAGGTCAAGAGTTCCATGCTCTACAGAATGAGCCAGCCAGGTACCCCTAAATGCTACTCTTCCTGCACACGGTCAGGATAGAGGGTACTCTTCTCACTCCCCACAGCGAGTGCTCCTTTGGGGGATAGTTACTCATTCGACTGTGCTAGGCACTAAGGATATAGCAGTAAACAGGAAAAATTCAGCCCCTGACTTCATATGGAATTTAATTAAACCATTTATCGAGTTTCCCTTCTGTCCAAGTGCTGTGATTGGAGATGAGGACATAAAAATAACTGCTACATAGTCCTTGCCCTCAGAGGGCTCAGATCAATGGGAGTATTAAGTGATGCTAGAGAGTATTCAACTGCTTCCCAAACACCTCAAGCTCTCTGCTTTACTGAAACACAGCAAGTTCTATATGGAACTCATCATCTACTTGCCTCCATGCATATTCCTACTCTGGATAATTCATTCATTCATTCAACAAATGTTATTGAGTCTCTACTCTATGCCAAATTGTTCAAAACCCTCAGGGTATGCTGTTAAACATAACAAACAAAAATCCCTGCCCTGACAGAGCTCTCATTCTATTGAAGAAGAAAGATGATAAACATAATAAATGAGAGGGGAAGAAAAGCACAGGAAGAAGAGGTTGGCAATGCCAGGGGAGGACAGGAGTTTTGGGGGGAGGGGGGAGGGGGAGGGAGGGAGAGGTGACACTTGAATGAAGACTCTAAGGAAGTGAAGAAATAAATTCCTATCTGAGTATGAATTAACATCCAGGACAAATACCAATATAACACTATATGTTAACTATGTTAGAATTAAAATGAAAAACTTAATTAAAAAACCTGGGACAAATCCAAGAAAAAATTGATAAATTCAAACACATTGAAAAAAAAAAAAACCCACTACATGTCCAAGAAACAAAAGGAAACAATAAAGGGCAGGGTTCTGCTTTAACTAATGGTGCACTAGAAATTTAGAACACTCTCACTTGAGAACAACTAGAAAAGCAAAATAAACTGGTAAAATATGAAAATCATCTGTATGGATACATCAGGGAAGTCCAAATTAAATGCCGTGGGCTCTGGGTTTGTACCCTGGTCACATTATAGGTTGAAGCAGAAAACATGGCTTTCCTGGGTGTGGGTCCCCAGCTGCAGCCTCTGATCTTTGGCTGTCTGTGCCTACCCAAAGCTCGGCTCAGGAGCTGACAGTAAAACTGACACACAATCGCCAATAGTGGGATCCACAGGCGCCTCTGTTTGGGGAAAAGCACCACCAAATGCTAAACTCACTTCACTGGATTTCCTTCTTTGGCAGATGTTCGTCCTATAATTATTCACTGCCTTTTAGTTCTCTTGCTCATGGTTTCTTGTCTCTCCGTGTGCCTAATTATCTTTGATTGTGCTGCTTCTCTGATTATGATGGAGCTGATAGTTTAAAAGTTCTAAGCTTGTAATTTTCTTGGTGTGAGCTCTCCACTGCAGTCAGTAAGCATCCCGTCCCACACCGCCACTGTTACTGGTCAGGTGTGGTGGCTGGCCACTGGGTGTCAGTAGGTAGTTCATCACAGTCAGCCACAAGTGATCATTTCATTAACTGTGATGCCACTACATGGCACGGATTATTAGGACCCTATACACCATTTGCACAGAGCTCAGTACTGTTCAAGGCCAAGGACATTACCAAGGCAATATCAGAATCCCATATTTGAGGCTCCTTTCCTTTCATGATATCAGTAACGGTCCAATCAGGAAAGCAGAAACCAAACAGGGCATTTCAACAAAGTGAATTTAATAGAGAGCTTTTTTTTTTTTAAGGTGTCAAAGAAACAAACAGCCGAAAGGGAACACCAAGGTGGCACTGATACAATAACTGCAGGAATGGATGCCAGCTTGAGAATGAGAGGAACATAGGGAAGGGGTCTGGATTCTCAGAAGCTATGAGCTTGGGGGAGGGGCTTGTAGACCTGGGGCCTGGATTTCATTGGAGGCGCTGCCAGACTGGTACTAGTGCCTTTGGAGTTTGGAGGAGGGGCAGTCAAGATACAGAAAGCCGATGGGCAGGTGCCACCCAGCTGGCGCTGGTGCCGTCAGAATCATGAAGAGGCTAATTCAGAAGGTGCCCACTGCCGCCAGGGTGGAGGACCAATCCTGACAGAAGAAGCAAGCAAGGGAAAGAGGAAGTTCCTTCTCTTATCTTGCTGTCCAGTCTCCTTCTAGCACCCCCTACTAACCAAACCTAACGGGACACCTGGGTGGCTCAGTCAGTTGAGCGCGACTTTGGCTCAGGTCATGATCTCCTGGCCTGTGAGTTTGAGCCCCGTGTTGGGCTCTGTGCTGACAGCTCAGAGCCTGGAGCCTGCTTTGGATTCTGAGTCTCCCTCTCTCTCTGCCCTTCCCCCGCTCATGCTCTGTCTCTCTCTCTCTCTCTGTCAAAAATAAATAAACATTAAAAAAAAAAAAAAACCTAACAGGAGGCCAGTTGAAAAAGGAGGAGTAAAGTTTGCAGTCTCAGCCCCAGTGTCATGAAGTAGTGAGAGAAGAGCCAAAAGACAACTGCTTAATAACTGGCACAATGCTTTCAGTGAGAACTTGTTAAATGACCTGATCAGTAAATGCATGGATATGCCCCATTAGTGCTACATAAGCTCAGGAGAAAGACAGCAGTGTATGTAGGAAACAGAGCCTTCTGGGAGGGTACACGACATACTGCTGAAGAGAATGGACTTTTGAGTTAAGACAGTGCTAGGTTTGTCTGTTTCTACCACTTAGTATGTGACAAGTTACTTAACCTCTTTATGCCTCAGGGTGCTCGTCTCATGTATGGAAATAATAACAGCACAATGCTTGGGAAAAAATTGATTAATGGTAATTATTATTTCTGAGAAGAGATGGGATTTGAACAGGGCTTTGAGACATACATAAATTTTAGAGCTAACAGAAGAAAATGAACACTTCCTGAGTCATGTGGAAGGAGGGGACTTGTTTTTATAGCCCCAGAGCTAAAACCAGGACCAGAAGGTAGAAGTTAAAAGAAGGCAGAGCTTGGTTCAGTCTAAGGAACAGGGCCCCTTGGGAAACTCAAAGCTTCCCCTCACTGTTCAAACACCAGATTTGTGCACTGGAGTTGGAAGAGATCCCCATTAAATTCCCTTCCGAGGCTACGACCAAATGTTTCTACCATTTTAGGACAGAATAAAGAAGACAGAACCAAAAGTAGAAAAGGCTGTGAGAGCAAAGGGAGCAAAGAAGAGGTGCAGAACGGAAAGGAGGAAGCTGAGAAGGGAAGAGGGAGGCAAATTGGAAGACAGAGGAGAAGCAGCCAGAGAAGAGAAAGGTCAGGAGAAGAGTGGGTAAGGAGAGGAAGCCGGGTGGGAGATAGCATGGGAGGAAAACAGGGAGTGGCCAGAGTAAAAGCCATCTGGACTTACCTAAAGTGCCGGCTGGGAGCTACATTGAGATAGAGGAAGTGGATCTTCTTCAGGTATCTCTCTGTCTTCATAATGGTCATCACCTGGCTACCCAGGAGGGAAGTCTGAAATGAGAAGCCAGAGCTTCTCTTCTGTAATGTTTTCTTCCCAGGAACTTGTTTATCAAGCTGAGACCTGTATGATTAAAAAAAAAAAAAAATCAGGAGAAAAGAGACAGAGCAAGGAGTCAGCTTGCCACTGTTAGCAGTGAAACGAGGAGCAGATTGGATGCTGAAGAGGATGTGATATAGTATTGTCAGAGCCTATACCCTACCCTACCACCTATACCCAAAGGTATTCACATACCGAGCAAATACCGTCAAGCAGCTATATTCACATAGACCAATCAATGAACAACACTTCCCTTTCTGACAAATGAATAATCATTCTGGACTTCTTATGATTACTATGAAGCTATTATTATATAATACTGAATGAAATGGGAATATTTTGTTTTCCCAGCTCATCATCTAGCAAGCCCACAGGACTGATTTCTCCACCACTGCTTCCTAACCTAGATCTCCTAACCATTGCCCCCATTATGCCTGCTTTCCAACTCTGCATGATTCCATGCCTGTGAGTCTTTCTTGCTCTTCCCCCATCACCACCTAACTTCTAGTTTCACATCCTTTCCTTTCCAGCCAGGATCCAATGGTGCATTCTTCAATCCCCTCAAGCCTACACCAGTACTTTCAGTCTTTTTACCCTTCAACGCCAGCCAACAAAATTGATATAAAAATTAATTAATTTTCCAAGAAACCAAAAACTGAATACCTGGACTATACTAGTCAAGTATATAGCAATGTCACTAATTGACCCAAACCTAGATCAACAGAACAAGTTACCCCAGAGATAACAGTGCCATCCTATTCTAAAAGTTCATATCAACAATAGGGCTTGTAACCTTGATGTTGGATCGGGACATTTGAACCGTGTAACAGCTACTGAAGTTTCATTTCCTCAACAGTTAAGAGTCCTACATGATCTAAATTGGTTCAGAAGATTACTGAACTAGGAATGTCAACCCCTGGACGGATTCCTGGTATCTGATCTCAATTATGGGCTCATGCTGCTCTGGTATCTTCATACAAGTCCTCAGGCACCCTATATCTTTCAGTCCCCTCAGCTGCTATTCCAGACCTCTACCTACTCCCATGCCCAGCCCTGCCAGGCCCCACCTCATTCCCTTCCCTGCCTCCTTCCCTGCCCAGAGAAAACTGAGGTTCTTGGCCATCAACTAACTTCCCCTAGTTCAGCTGCTTTCCCACACATTTATCTGCCCAGATTCCCATCCTAATCAACTTGAGAGGAAGCAATGCCCTTTCTTCTCTGTAAGACTAATTCTTCCATTTGTGAAGTGGATCCTTTATCCTCTCTTCATGCCATATTTTCAATCTCTTTCTTTTCTTATTGTTAGCCTATATTTATTCATGCACTGTGCAAAAAAATATTGAACACCCACTTCTCAAGCATTGTCGTAAGGGCTATGAACATCTATCTTATTTTTTTTAGGAGGCCTATCCAGACACCAGTGTCCCATTATCTCTCTCTCCCTTTCAAGCCAACCTTCATGAAAGAATAGTAAAATGTGATTTCTACTTCCTTATCTCCCGTTTGCTCCTGAATGCACTAAAATCTGGCTTCCCCTTCACAAAACTGCCTGAAATAAACCACTCTCACCAACCTCCTCCTTGTTACTAAAACCAATGAACATTTTTCAGATTTTTCTTACTTGCTTCAGTAGCATTTAATACTAACTGCTTCCCCCTCCTTGAAACTCTCCTCTTATTTCACCTCATAACCTGCAAGATATTTTGTTAATAACTTCAATCTAAACCAAAGTGCCTCTGATGTGCTTACCCCTACATGTACACACACACGCACCCGTACACATACACACACACACAGGAGCAGCCAGGGGAAAGGCGGTGTTCTCTTTATTATATAGCACTTACCACAATTTGAAATTATATTTTATTGGCATCAACTTATTTAATATTATTCCAACTGAACTGTAAAACCCCAAAGAAAGAGAATGAGTGTGTCTTGTTCATGTCTGTTATCTCCAGCATCTAGCAGTTCCTAATACGTACTGGGTCTCCAGTGATACTTATTGAATGAATGGATGTCTGGAGGAACAGACCTGGAGAACTTCATGCAAGCTAAGCCACATTAGCTAGGCCTCAGAGACTTATCACCAGGTCCAAAGAGAAAAGCAAAGAACTTGACCCCTTTCCAACATCTCAGTCCATTCTCACTTTAGTTATATACTCCCAGGAAACATATTCAGGGCACAGGGCAGGTCTTGGAAAAAGAAAGGATCTGCTGGGGATCTTGAAGATATGAATTGTCAGCACTGTCCCCTTCTATCAGAGCCCCAGGAGCCTACCTATCTGCCCACCATTACAGCTTTAAGATTTTAGGAAAAAATTGGACCCAGCCATAAACTTAGAGCAAAAACTGAGGAAGCCAATCCAGATTAAAGGTAAAGCTATGCTTCTTCCCAGTGAATGTGTACTAGACAAGTTGCAAAGCACTTAGAAAATCAGGCCAGACTAGTATCCAAAATCTATAAAGAACTCACCAAACTCCACACCCGAAAAACAAATAATACAGTGAAGAAATGGGCAGAAAACATGAATAGATAGTTCTCTGAAGACAACCAGATGGCCAACAGGCACATGAAAAGATACTCAATGTCACTCCTCATCAGGGAAATACAAATCAAAACCACACTCAGATACCACCTCACACCAGTCAGAGTGGCTAAAATGAACAAATCAGGAGACTATAGATGCTGGAGAGGATGTGGAGAAATGGGAACCCTCTTGAACTGTTGGTGGGAAGGCAAACTGTTGGTGGGAGTGATGCAGCCGCTCTGGAAAACAGTGTGGAGGTTCCTCAAAAAAATTAAAAATAGATCTACCCTAAGACCCAGCAATAGCACTGCTAGGAATTTACCCAAGGGATACAGGAGTGCTGATGAAGAGGGGCACTTGTACCCCAATGTTTATAGCAGCACTTTCAACAATAGCCAAATTATGGAAAGAGCCTAAATGTCCATCAACTGATGAATGGATAAAGCAATTGTGGTTTATATGCACAATGGAATACTACTTGGCAATGAGAAAGAATGAATTATGGCCTTTTGTAGCAACGTGGATGGAACTGGAGAGTGTTATGCTAAGTGACATAAGTCATACAGAGAAAGACATATACCATATGTTTTCACTCTTATGTGGATCCTGAGAAACTTAACAGAAGACCATGGGGGAGGGGAAGGAAAAAAAAAGTTAGAGAGGGAGGGAGCCAAACCATAAGAGACTCTTAAAAACTGAGAATAAACTGAGGGTTGATGGGGGTGGGCGGGAGGGGAGGGTGGGTGAGGGGCACTGAGGAGGGCACCTGTTGGGAGGAGCACTGGGTGTTGTATGGAAACTAATTTGACAATAAACTTCATATTAAAAAAATAAATAAATAAAAAATTTTAAGATTAAAAAAAAAAAAGAAAATCAGGCCAGAGGAGGGGGGGGCGGAATTCTAAGACTAGTGTTAAAGAACTCTCAGAAGAGGAGGTCTCTGTAGACACTCTGAAATCTTGAAAGGAGCAATGAGAGCCCGATTGGGGAAAACAATTGGCACTCAAGGGGCCAGGATACCCACACTGGCAGGGCAGGAAGAAGGCTCTGAAAAGGTCAGAATGAATGTCGCATTTGCCTGAGGTGCCAACTCTAACGTGCTTTGGGGCTGGCTTAGCTCACACACAAATGTGTGGGAAGGTCCCTCAGACAAGCATTCACCTAGGAGCGTCCTGAGGGAAGAACCTGTACACAACATCCAGCACCCAGCCCTAGGCAGGCCCAGAGGAGAGGGTCAGGGATTATGAAAGAGTGAGAAAAAGAACTAAAGAAGCTTCTAGCACCATCTGAGAAAGATCTGGAAACTGTGGAAACTCAAGCTGTTTTCTGATGCCTTGGCTTCCTTATAGCTGACTTTTGATTTTCATGAATTTCTGCATTGCCTGAAGGGGATTAACAGAAGACTCGGTTTATTTGCAGACAAAAAAGGAGAAAGAAACAGCTACAAGCAGCATAGCTTGGGGTTCAGGCTAATGCCTAAAATCAATAGGGAGCTGGCCCTAGACTTCGAAGTGATGCTGGAGGCACCCGTTAAGTTTCTTCTTTTTCCCCTCTGCTCAAAGCCCCACTCTGGGTCCCTCACTTACTTAGTCTCTTTTCTTCCAACAGGCTCCTCCTCTGCATCATCAGTGTCCCTGCTTTCATACCGTACGGGGATGTCTGTGGCCAGTGCCAAGGGCAGGAGGCTAAGGCCATCTAGCCACCAGGTCTCTTTCAGGGCCACCTGGGCACCAACAATACCCAGGCTGCGCTGTAGCTCTGGCAGTGTCAGTGGTCGCAGCCATGTAGCCAACTCCTCCCCCACGTGCTGCCCACCCCAGCGGGCCTGCACAAAAGGGCAGGCTGGGTGTGGGGGCCTGTGACGGAACTTCTGCTTCTGGGAACAGCACTCAATATGTGAGGCACTCTCTAACAAAGAGGTGTCTGGGGGAAAGGCCTGCTCTATGGCATCTAGCAGGTCCAGCTGGAGCTGGGATTGGACCCAGGGTGCCCAGTGGGACAGCTGCTCCAGGAAGGGCAGCAAATCAAGGTGACCAACAAGCAGCACACGATATGGAGGCAGCAGATGCAGCACCGCATGCAGGTAGTGCCAAGCTGCAGGGCTGCCATCCTGCAGGACAGCTGAGAACAGAGTTTGGAGCTCAGCTACCAGGAGCTCCAGCGCTGTGGGCTGCTCTGACTGGCTCACTGCCTTTGGGGACTGTCTCTGCGTCCTCTGACGGTCCTGGAGCTGCTCTTCCATGTCTGGAACACAGACGGAGTGCTGAGATTCAAGGGCTTCAGGTGATGCCTCTTCAGGAGACAAGTCCACCTTTGGCTCCGAGACCAAGAGGAGCTGGGCATTCAGCTGCTGTCGAACTGACCTTGCCCACTGTTCAGGTTCTGACTGCCAGTTCCAGGCTCCTGGCTGCTGGGTCTCACCTGCTTGGCCCAGCCCAGAACAGGGGTGAGAGAAGGGGCCTTAGGTTCTGGGCTAGGAATGTCAGGGTCTAAGGGGCTGGGGGACAGGGGAGGGGAGGGACTTAGGACAGGGAAATGGATGGAGCTGCAGGGCAGCTGCAGGGCAGAGCCAGAACAGCAGAGGACAACAGTTTCCCCAATGACTCTGGTAAGAAGCAGGCCCAAGACAAAGGCAGGGGCCCTCTCTGCACAAGAGTTCCTTCCCACCACCCAGGACACAGTCCCCCTCACCTGGTGTAAGGGGTACAGGAGGCAATGGAAGGGAAGAGAGACTGATGTGCTGGTAAGGTTTCATCCCAACTGCCTGTTGGAGAAACTGGTGAACCAAGACTTGGGTCCCAAGCACAGGCTCACTCTACTCACAGCTGCCCATACAGAGAGACTGGCACATGGAGGAGTGATCACTTGCACAAACTGATGCACACTTGGAAAGGGCTCACTCAGAGAACTTTGGTAACAGCAAGGAACGTCACTGGGAGTGGAGCCCAGGGATGGCCTGAAGGAAGGAACAGGTGGTCACTCTGTGGCAACAAAGCCCCAGTCCTGTCTGAACATGGGCTGAGGGGGGCTCTTGGGAACAGAAAGCACAGAGAACTACATGGTTCAGATGAGGTTGGGGGAGTGTAGAGAGGAAAAAGTGGCAAAGGACCAAGCTGGAAGGAGGAGGAGGAGAAGGAGGAAGGGGAGGAGGAAGAGGAATAGGAGGAGGAAAAGGAAGAAGAGAGAGAAGGGGAGAAGAAGAGGGGGAGTGGCAGGGGGTCCCTGGGAGTGTGGGAGGAGGGGAACTTCCTGCGGGCAGTGGCAAGGGAGGTCTGAGTGCAAAGGGAAGAAGATTATAAGCTGGAGACTCACCCGCAGCTCCATCCCCTCCCAGCTGTTAGAACCGTTACAGGGTCCCTAAAGACCCGAGCCTTCACCCCAGAATTCCGGAACCCTCAGAAACCGGAAAGGGGAGGAGTCAGCATCCGTGCTGGTCCGGGGTCGCACAAGGGCAGGGCGAGGGGCTAGGGCGAGGACAGGAAAGCTGAAGCACTGCTGCCCAGACCAAACCTGCTGGCTGCCCACACGCTTTGAGAATAGGTGATCAGTCTGGCTGGGTCTGAAAAAGAAATGACACGGTGATTTGGGGAAGTAGCAACCGTGAGGGCGTCGTGGGAAAGTATGATCCCTGTGCCTATTTATGCATTCACTGAACGTCTTAGCTAGCACCAAGTACCAGCAAGTTATGTCTTTGGGACCCTACCTGCACCCCATCCACATATCCACCAACCCTACCTTACCACCTCCCCCACAAGCAAACCCCTAATAAGACAAAATCCTTGATCATAAGAAGTCCAAAATGGGGTGTGGGAAGGTCTGAATGATTTAAGGAAGGAAGGAAGGAAGGAAGGAAGGAAGGAAGGAAGGAAGGAAGGAAGGAAAAGAAAGAAAGAAAGAAAGAAAGAAAGAAAGAAAGAAAGAAAAAGAAAGAAAGAAAATTCAGCATATGACACAGTCCCACCTCTGCCCTGCAATCCAGATTTGTACGCCCATCTGCCCTTTAATGGCTCTACTTGGATATCTGATAAATAACATAAACTTAAAATCTTAAAATGTCCAAACCAGACTTCTAACTACCACCTCCCTCCCGGTGGCAAAAGAAACCTACTCCTTTCACCGCCTCCCCCAAAATGACAAGTCCATTTTTCCAGTTGCTTGGGTCAATACCTTGAAATCACCTTAGATTTCTCTTTCCATCCCTCTCTTCCCACCTCAGCCTACCTTCCATGTTGAATCCTTTGGCAAATTCTGTTGGCTATAGCTTCAAAATCTATCCAGGATCCAACAATTCCTCACCACTTTAAGTGCCACAACCTTAGTCTGTGTCACTATCACTTCTCACCTGGATTATTCCATAGCCTTCTAACTGGACTCCCTCCTTGGACCCTTGTCCCCACAATCTGTTCTTTTCAGAGCAGCCAGTGACCCTTTTCACAGGGCAGCTCTTGTCACTCCTCTGCTTAAAACTAATGCCCTATCATCTCATTCCCTCCGGTGAAAGCCAAAGTCCTACATGGCCTACAAGTTGCTATGTGATCAGCCACCTACTATCTCTCCTTCTCTCCTATTCTCTCTCCTCATCCACTCCACTCGAGCTGTGCTTGGATAACACCGAGGATGCTCCCATCTCAGAGCCTATGTATCAATTACTCTGCTTGTGTATCTATTAGGAGACACACAAGGTTTCATACAAGTTTTCTGTGCCTGTGTAACAAATTACCACAACCTAAGTAGCTTAGAAACAAATACCCGTTTAGTACCTTGTAGTTCTGCAGATCCATGTTTAGCATGGCTTGGCTGGGTTCTTTGCTCAGAGTATCAGAAACCTGAAATCTAAGAGTTGGCTGGGCTGAGTTCTCATCTGAAAGCTCTGGGGGAAAATTCTTTTCCAAGCTCATTCTTGCTGGCAGGATTCAGATCCTCACAGTTGTAAGACTAGGTCCCAATTTCCTTTCTGGCCATCAGTTGGGGACCATATTCAGGTCCTAGAGGCCACCTTCCTTCCTTGCCATGTGATTCATCCACCTTCAGGCCAGCAACCATGTCTCAAACTCTTTGCAAGCTTGGAATCTTTCTGAATCCAGCCAGAGAAATCTCCCTGCTTTTATTTATTTATTTATTTATTTATTTATTTATTTATTTATTTTTTCAACGTTTATTTATTTTTGGGACAGAGAGAGACAGAGCATGAACGGGGGAGGGGCAGAGAGAGAGGGAGACACAGAATCGGAAACAGGCTCCAGGCTCCGAGCCATCAGCCCAGAGCCTGACGCGGGGCTCGAACTCACAGACCGCGAGATCATGACCTGGCTGAAGTCGGACGCTTAACCGACTGCGCCACCCAGGCGCCCATCCCTGCTTTTAAAAAGTCCATGTGGTTAGGTCAGACCCACCCAGATAATATTGCTTTCTTACAGTCAAGTCTGCCATATAAGCTGTCATATTCATAGTCCTAGCGATTATGTAGGATATGCACACAGGGAGTGGGAAATTCAGGACCATCTTAAAATTCTGCCAACCACATATGTTGTAACAACAAAAGGACCCCAAAATACAGTGGTTTAAACCATATGGAAGTTTTTTTCCCCTCTTACATAACTGCCCAAGTATAAATACTTGAGGGCTAACGTGACAGCCTTTCAGTTGTTCTACTTTCTCCAAGAAGGTGGTCCTTGTCTTCCATGTCCAAGAGAGTTCACCACCATGCTGCTAGGTCCCATCACAGTCTGTGGAGGAAAAATTAGGAGCCACAGCCTTACTTTTTTTTATAATTTTTTTCATGTTTATTTATTTTGAGAGTGAGAGAGAGAGAGAGAGCAAGTAAGGGAGGGGCAGTAAGAGAGAAAGAGGGAGAATTGCAAGCAGGCCCCACAATGTCAGTGCAGAGCCTAATGCAGGGCTCAATCTTATGAACTGTGAGATAGTGACCTGAGCCAAAAATCAAGAGTTGGACACTTAACAGACTGAGCCACCCAGGCACCCAAGTAGGGGGCACACCTTTACTTTTAAGGGCACAATCTGGCAATGCACACATCACTCAAACACATGGGCACACCTAGTTGCAAGGAAAGCTGTAAAATCTGATCTTTATTTCCAGTGGCCATGTGCCCAGATAAAAGTCAAGAGTCAATTAGTAAAGAAAGAAGGAGACAATGGATACTGAGGGACAATGAGAGGCTTATACCACAAGGAGCACTCTTCCAGATGTCCCCAAGGCTTATTCCTTCATTTCAAGTCTCTGTTCAGAGACCTTATCAATGAGTTCTTTGACTATCCAGCATAAAATAACAACACTGTTCCTACTTTCCTTACCCTTTCTACCCTGCATTATTTTTCTCCACAGCACTTAGTACCATCTCATGTAAATACTTATTTGCTTACTGCCTATTTCCCTTGACCAGAAACATAAGTTCCGTGGTGGCAGAGATTTTGATTGCTCTCTGTTGCATCCCCATTCCCTGGTGCTGGCACCATGAGTAGGTGATCAGAAAATATTTATGGAACAAATGCATAAATGTATAGCAGTCTTCATTGATGAGAAAGGGGATCACCTCTGGAGTCAGACTGTCTGGATCGAAAACCTGACTGTACCACTCACTAGTTGTACGGTATTTTGCCTCCATTTCAATTAAAAAAATTTTTTTAATGTTTATTTTTGAGAGAGAGAGAGAGACAGAGTGTGAATGGGCAAGGGGTAGAGAGAGAGGGAGATACAGAATCCGAAGCAGGCCCCAGGCTCCGAGCTGTCAGCACAGAATCTAACATGGGGCTCAAACTCATGAGAGATCATGATCTGAGCCAAAGTCAGACACTTAACCAACTGAGCCACCCAGGCACCCCATCAAAAAATTTTTTAAAAATAAAATGAAGGTAATAACAGCATTTACCTAACAGGGTTGCTGTGAGGATTAAATGAGTTAATGTACGTAAAATGCCTAGAATAAAGCTCAGTGAAGCTATGTGTTTTTGTTGTTTGTGGCACTCTACCAAGTGCTGTTTAGGTAAAGGTGGACAAGACATAATAGTGTTCAGTAAGGGCAGCAGTTCTTCCTGAAAAGGGCAAAGAAGAGTCCCAGAGTCACAGCAGGCCTTGAAATTCATGGCCCTAAAACAATGGTTTTCCAGACAGACAAGGACAGAAGAAAATCATGTTCAGTGGCCTCTACTGAGCCCTCAACACTGCCTTAGAATTGAATTATAGTTTTACTGTCAGTCTACTCTTCCATTCTGTGAAAATTCTATTTCATACTTGTACTCTTTCATCTTCCATTTTCTTGTTTTACTCTCCAATGATAACTTCATCTCCTATTAAAAAAAAAAAATTAGATGCTGTTTCAGAGTTCTTCAGAGAAACAGAAACAATAGGATACACACACACACACACACACACACACACACACACATATGTAGGTAAGTAGGTAGGTAGATAGATTTATTTTATTTTATTTTAGAGAGAGAGGGCATAAGTGAGGGGCAGAAAGAGAGGGAGGGGAGAAAGAGAGAATCCCACAAGGAGAGAGAGAGAGAATGAGAGAAGAGGGACTCACCTGAAGCAGGGCTAATTTTTTTTTTTTTTACCTGAAGTGGGGCTCATGCTCACCTAAAGCAGGGCTCAAACTCACTAACCCTGAGATCATGACCTAAGCTGAAGTCAGATGCTTAACTCACTAAGTCACCCAGGCGTGTCCCTAGATAGATTTATTTTAAAGAATTGGCTCACATGATTGTGGGGGCTGGCAAGTTCAAAATCTATAAGATAGGTCAGTATGCTAGAAACTCAGGCAGGAATTAATGCTGCGGTCTTTTTTGTTTGTTTGTTTTTTTAAGTTTGTTTGTTTGTTTGTTTACTTATTATTTTGAAAGAGGCAGAGACAGCATGAGCAGGGGAGGGGCAGACAGAGGGAGACTGAAAATCCCAAGCAGGCTGCACACTACCTTGTGCAGCCTGGTACACCAGTACCAGTTGCAGAGCCTGATCCAGGGCTCAAATGCACAAACTGCAAGATCATGACCTGAGCCGAAACCAAGAGTCAGACACTTAACGGACTGAGCCACCCAGGCACCCCAATGCTGCAGTCTTGAGGCAGAATTCCTTGAGAAATCTGTTTTGCTCTTATGGTCTTCAACTGATTGAATGAAACCCACCTTCATTAAGAGTAGTTTCTGTCATTTAAAGTCAACTAATTACAGATGTTAACCACATCTATCAAATACCTTCACAGCAATACCTAAATTAGTATTTGATTAAATAACTGGGCACTGTAACCTAGCCAAGTTGACACATAAAAACTATCACACATGATATTTAAAAGAAACTCTCTCAGGGCACTTGGGTGGCTCAGTTGGTCAAGCATCTGACTCTTGATTTCACCTCAGGTTCATGATCTCATGGTTTGTGGGATCGAGCCCCACACTGAGCTCTGCGCTGATACAGATGGGATTCCCTCTCCTCTCTCTCTGCCCCTCCCTTCCTCGCACATGCTCTCTCTCTCTCAAAATAAATAAATATTTAAAAAGTATATTAAAAAGAATGTTTAAAAAATAAAATAAACTCTCTCAATCTCCCAGTGCCAAATTAAAAAACTACTTAGATCTGCTTTATCCATCCTCCATCCTTCCTGTTACCAATGAGATGCTCCTCCTTTCTCTAAAGCCAAGCTCTAGACCTTTGCTCTGGGACTCTCTTTCTTGCCTTCACTTACTCAGCAAATAGTTATTGAGCACCAATTGTTTTAGGCACTATTTTAGGTCTTTGGTTACATCAGCATACAAAGCAATAGCATTGACAAAATTCCTAATTTATGATTTATAGAACGTAAATTCTAGTGGGAGATACAAGTAATAATAAACAAAATGAGCCCCCTTACCCATTTCACCAATGGGTGAAGGGGACCAAAAGGTAAAAATAAAAATAAATAGAACTTAGGCACAATATAATTGTAAGCCACAGGACTGGTCAATACATAGGGTATGATTTAAAACTCTCAATTTCCATAGGAATATTATTGATCTTAATCTTCACCCTCTCCAGTAGGATCACATTTAGAGAATTTATATCACTAGTCTTGGGAATGAAAATAATACTTTGAATCTGAAGGAAGAGAATTACATGCGAAAGCCCTACAATTGTTTCTATCCTAACCTAGTTTCTGTTTAGATGATAAAACAAGCCTATTCCAAAAGTCCACACTATGTACTGTTTATGTGTGATAACAGTCCAAAATAGTCTTCCAGGGGGAAAAAAAACCAGTAATGTAAACCACTGCAGGAGACAATGCCAATATAAACAATTTTGTATAATCATGGCAATATATGACCAAATTTTATAAAATCTTGATCCAGAATTAAAAACAAAGAACAAAATGAGTAAACTACATAGTATGTGAGAAATGATAATGCCATGGAAAAACAGAGAATAAAGAGAATCAGGAATGTCTAGGGAGAGGATGGGTTGCAATGTATATATGTATGTATGTATGTATGTATGTATGTATGTATTTTGTATTGTTTTCAGGAGTAGAATTTAGTCATCACTTACATATAACACCCAGTGCTCATCACAAGTGTCCTCCTTAATACCCATTACCTATTTAACCCATCCTGACCCACCTCCCTCCATCAACCCTCAGTTTATTCTCCATGGTAAAGAGTCTCTTATGGTTGGTTTCCCTCTCCTTTTTCCCCCCTTCCCATAAGTTCATCTGTTTTGTTTCTTAAATTCTAATATGAGTGAAATCATATGGTATTTGTCTTTCTCTGACGGACTTATTTCACTTAGTATAATACGCTCTAGCTCCATCCACATCGTTGCAAGTGGCAAGATTTCATTCCTTTTGATGGCTGAGTTATATATATATATTTATATATATACATACATATATATATATATATATATATATATATATATATATCCATTTCTTCTTTATCAATGGACATTTGGGCTCTTTCCATAGTTTGGCTATTGTGGATACTACTGCTATAAACACTGGGGTGCATATACCCCTTCAAATCTGTTTTTGTTTTTTTTTTTTGTATCTTGGGGTAAATATCTAGTAATGCAATTGCTGGATCATAGGGTAGTTCTATTTTTAACTTTTTGAGGAGGCTCCATACTGTTTTCCAGAGTGGCTGTACTGCGTTGCAGTTTTAAATAATGTTATCAGAGGGGCACTTGGGTGGCTCAGTCGGTTAAGCAGCCAACTTCAGCCTAGGTCATGATCTCTTGGTTTGTGATTTTGAGCCCCACGTCAGGCTTTGTGCTAACAGCTCAGAGCCTGGAGCCTACTTTGGGTTCTGTCTCTCTCTCTCTCTCTCTCTCTCTCTCTGCCTCTCCTTATTCTAAGCAAAGACATGAAGGAAAGGAGGGTAGCCCTTCTCCCTGTCTTTTGCTTGATTAATTCTAACTCATCCTTCAGATCTCAGCTTCTAAATCACTGCTCTGGGAAGCTCTCTTTCATCCCCCACACAAGTTCCTACCACTGTATGTTCCCATTACAACACATATTTCTTCTTTGTAACATGCACCACAGTTGTGATTACTCATTCTATATTGAACTTCACCATACCTGTGTTAAGTCCCAAGAGAACAAAGATTGCCTCTTTTATTCACCTCTGTACAAGGCTTAACAGTGCTGGAAAACGCAGTCACTCAGATATTTGTGAATTACTGAATATATGAATGCAAGTGGGGCACACTCAGAAAAGGAAAAAGAGTCCAGAATTGGCATGATGTATCTCAGCACCACAAATAAATTGATCCTTTTATAACCAAGGGTGAGAAAATCAAGAACTGAGAAAAGGGGGTTGGAGATGAGGCAGAGAGATCACCTGAAATCTGATCACCCAAGAAAGCCTCAGTTATGAAGCTAAAGAGGCTGAAGGTCATGGAAGGCATTAAGTGGATGAGGACCATTGTTAAATTTATATTTTGCAAGAATCACTCTTGACTAATGTGGAAAACAGATTGGTGGGTATCTTCTAATAGCCATTCTCTTCTTTGTTAGTAACAGAGCTCCCATTTTTTAACTGGGTAAAAAAAATGATGAGTAAGAATAAAGTGACATCTCCCAGCTTCCCTTGTGACAAGGTCTGACCACATGACAAATTTCTGATGTGCAACTTTTAGGATATGTCCTTAAAGGGAGGGGGGCATGCCTCTTCACCCACCCCCTCCTCCATTCTGACCCTTGGAATGTGTATGTGATAAGTAAAACTCCATCTTGGGTCACAAAGTTGAGGGTCATACCACAATACACTGATACAATAAGCAGATTGTACACTGATACACTGATACAATAAGCAGAAATCTGACGAGTATCAGTTCTCAGTTGAGTGTGATGCCACACCAGTTTTGGACTAGATTTTTACTTGAAAGAATAAAAGTTTGTAAGTCACCGTCATTTTCAGTCTGTTACGTATACCTTAGCTAAATGCTAATCAAAGCAGTCCAGGCTCAAGAAAGAAGCTGCTAGGTGATTGCTGCTGTAATCTTTAGAAGAGCTGATGAAAGTTTGACTAAGGTAGTGACAAAGGAGATGGAGAGAAAAGAAAGGGTTCAAGAAATATTTAAGCAGAACTACAATACTTAGAAAGTGAGTGAAAACTAGAATGACTGATTCACTCCAGATGGAGGCTTTCAGGTGTTGACTCATCTGTGAATATTAAGGGTAGAAGATACCAACCAGTGAGATTTTGAATGAAAAACACCTCCAAATCATTGGCAAAAGATCAAAAGTTCAATGAAGATTCATTTCTGTCTCTTCTCATATAAAGCCTTTCTCTTGATATGTAAATAGTAAACTGAGCTGGGAGGAACTTGAAAGATGTTCATTCAATATTTGCCAGGCACATATTATGTGCCATATTATGTGATAAGGATACAATGGTGAGCAATACAGACATGGGACTGTGACCTCATGAGGTATATAATTAATTACCAACTGTTAGAAGTGTTACATGCAAAAAACAAGAGCAAATATGGGAGCTGGAGTCTAGGAAGAGTTATCTGAACAAACAGCATGTAAACTAAGTACTCAAGAATGAAAAAAGTTAACTACGTAAAGTAAGGGGGAAAGCACTGCAAGCCAGGAGATAGCAGGTGCAAAGGCCCTGAGATTGAATAGCACATGACAGGTTAGAACTGAGAAGGCAACGTGGTTAGAGCACAGAGAGGGAACAAGTGAGGTGTGGTTCAATTCAACAAACAGTGCTGACAGTCCAATGTTTCACAGCCAATAAAATAAAGCTGAGGTGGGCAAGGGCTGGATCATACAAGGCCTCACAGGTCACACGTAGAATGTGTTTTATCCTAAGAAGAATGGGAAGCTATTGCAAGGTTTTAAGTATCAGTTTGTGTTCTCTGACCTATGAATGGAGAACAGATTGGAGGGATGCAAAAGTGGACATGAGGTAAAGTAGCAATTGCAGTAACCTTGGTGGAAGATTGTGAAGACAGGGAGAAGCAGACAGAATCAAGGGCTATTTAGAAATGTAAAATGCAAACTGATGGGATTTGGCAACTGAATAAGGGGATGAGTGAGGTTCCTATCTTCTGCAACTGGAGAAGTACTAGGTATAAGATGAAAATTGATGAGGAAAATATGTTGAGGTGGGGATGTTTTTAAGACACCTAAGTGGGGATGTCAATCAAGTAACTCAGAAGAGAGATCTGGGAGTCATCAGTAATTGAAGCTCGGAGTAGGGAGGAAACAATTCTAGAAAAATGTCTGAGAAAGAACAGGCCCTAGAGAAATCTTTAGATGTAAAGGCCAGAGACAGGTGAGCCTCAAAGGAGGCTATGAAGCTGCAGTGAAAGTAGCAGAACCACGACTGGAATCACAGACACCAACAAAAGACTGCTAATGATGAGGAACTAGTCAATACTACCAGATGCTATTGAGAAGTAAAGTAAACTGAGGACTGGGAAATCATCACTGAATTCAGAGATATGAAAGTCACTTGGTGAGCCAGGGTAACCTCATTAAGAAGGATTTCAATATAAAGGTTGTAGAAGTCAAAACAGAGTGGGTGGATGAATGGGAATGGAGAGCGCCGAAGTATCCAACTGTTTTTGAGAAGCTATAGAGTGGGGGAAAAAATAGGATGGTAACTGAAGGAGAAATAAGGTAGGGTGGTTTGCCTGTTACTACAGGAAGTCTTTAGCATGTTTAAACAATGGTGAGAATGTAGTAAAATAGGAAAACCGATGTCGGAGATTCCCAAAGAAGGAAGGACTAGGATTTAGGGCAGGAATAGGCATTGGCCTGAAGAGGCATACTTGCTCTGTTTACACAGGAGGGAAAGAGAATGATGCAGATGTAGGTGGGTGACCAAGTTTTGTTGAGATTTTGTGGGAGCTCCCAACTGATAGCTTCTACTTTTACCTATGAATTAAAAAAATGTTACCTGTAGAAAACTTGAGAGAATGGTGAGGGTAATAAGAGGTTTAAGAATATTGGTTTGAAACAGTCATTGCAGGGAGAGACTAGAAAAAATCTAGTGGGATTATAGGGGCTGAGACCCCAGTTGACGCTGGTAATCATGAATTCATTGTGATGTAAATCTGCTATGTGGTGATTTCCTTGGGCTTTTAGCTGTCCAAATGCAGGCAGACAAATGTCCTATTTTATCAGAGTCCAACAAAGAGATGACAGAGAAATTTAGTCTGTTCCAAGAGAGTGACTGGAATTTAAGCTGGACAGGAACAGAAAGACAGGTGTTAGTGGAGAGAAGGTAGAATCAATGGCTTGAATGCTCCAGTGAAATCAAGGAATAATAGTAGAGAAATAGATCAATAAAGTGGAAGGAATACAGTCAGTGAATAAGATGCTGGTAATTGTGTTTTAAAGATGGAGCAGTTTGGGGTAATGACAATGGCCAGGACATAACTAAGGGAGTGGGTGGCTAAGATAGAGTGAAAATTATTGGAGACTGGGTCAAGGAACTTGACTGGTTCAAGCAGCCAAAATATTGAATGGACTGTCCATGTAATATTAAAGTATCAAGGGATTGATAGGAAGACCAAGGGCTAGCTATTTAGAGGAAAACAGGAGAGTGGTGGTTACTAAGGACAGTAATGAGAAACTGTAGTATAGCTGAATAGGTTCCAAGGAATCAGAATTTGCAAACAAGTTCTAAAGCTACAATGGCAAGAACATGAACGCTATCTCCAGTATGTACATATAAGGGATAAAGCTTTAACACTTATTCTTGTGTTGTGCTTGAAACATCACATTGTTTTTGTTATGCCAATGGCTATCACTTTATGGCAAGACCGGAAGGAGACGTGACTAGAGCACATGGATAACAGGGATAACAGGAGTAGGATTCTTCTTCCAAGTACTGAACATATTTATAAACAGAGAGGAAAGAAGAGGTTAAAAAGTTAGAGATTAAATGATGGATTAGATTGAGATACCTGTTTTTCCCCATGCCTAGGGACAGGTTGGGTACAGATGAACAAGCAAAGATAAGCCTCTGCAAATTCAAAGCCTTTAGAGCCAGACAGATTTTGTTCCTGGTCCTTCTCCAGCAAGCAGAAGTTACGTGGCATGGAAACCCAGACAATTCACAATGGAAATTTACTGGCGCAAGGATACACACAAACATCCATGCGGAAGAGTCCTCTCAGCAGCAGCAAAATATTCTAGGTCCCCATTCCCCCCATCTTGGAATTGTTACATTTACAAGTGGTTTCACCTGGACTTGTACTTTTCGAGGACAGAATTCTATTGAGTAGACATGAAGCCACTCAGTAGGGAAGTTCCTGGTCAGCAACTTCTACATTCCTAACAAAACCTTCTGTTCAAAGTATAGCAGCTAAAGAGGCAAAAAGCTGTTTGGAGCCACTTTTCTCAAGACGTAATTATGTATAAGATGGGGTTCTGGTACATTCTGGATTCTTGCTTCTTCATCCATTAAATGGGAATAATACCTCTTACTTGTAGTTTTGCTATAGAGATTAAGACATATCAGTATCAGAACCCATACGAATTGGGTGGTTTAATGGATATTTTGAGGCAGCCTGGTGTAGTAAAAAGAACATGGATTTTAAAGTCAGATCTAGGGGCACCTGGGTGGATCAGTCGGTTAAGCATCTGACTCTTGATCTTGGCTCAGGTCATGATCTCATGGTTTGAGAGTTTGAGTCCCACATCAGGCTCTGCACCGACAGCACAGAGCCTGCTTGGGATTCTCTCCCTGTCTCTCTGCCCCTTCCCAACTTGTGCTCTCAAATATAAACAAACATTAAAAAAAAAAAAAAAAAGGTTAGCTCTATATTTTAAAATAGGGTCTGCTACTAAAGAATTTCAACTTCCTGATCCACACAGGGGAGAAAAATGTCTCTTTTGTGCATGGTTATAAAGAGTTTAATTATTGTGGGAGCCAATGTCTAAGAGCTTCCATTTCCTCTGTAAAAAATAGAACATGGTCACCTGATGGGGGGTAGTTGAGGGTGAAGTGGGGGATGAGAGCAGTGAAGGTGTAAAATAATTGCCATGGTAATTATAGGAGATGAAGGGCACCTGGGTGGCTCAGTTGGTTAAGCCTCCAACTTCAGCTCAGATCATGACTTCATGGCTTGTGAGTTCAAGCCCCACATGGGGCCCTGTGCTCACCCTCAGAGCCTGAAGCTTGCTTTGGATTCTGCGTCCGTCTCTCACTCTGCTCCGTGTCTCTCTCTCTCACAAGAATAAATAAACATTAAAAAATTTCTTTAAAAAAAAAAAAAAAGAGAGATGAAACACACCACGAACTGAGAAAGGATTGATTGCCTGTTGGTAGTGAGGGCTTGGTTGAGGTTGGAGACCTTGAATACTTAGTGGCATGCATTACACAGCCGTGTTTTTCTCTAGCAGTCTGAATAGAGGACCAGAAAAGATAAAACAGCTGGAATGATACAACAAGGACACAGAGGAGGCAAGAAAATGTGGTGACAGAGTGATAGGCCATTCAGGCTGGTGAATACAGAATAAATTCCACAAGGAGGGCAATAATGAGGGAAAAATGGAGAAGCTCAACATGGAAATAACAGAACAGAGACAGTGGAAACAATGTGGGATAGAAGATAGAAGAGCTGGAATTAGATTATAGACATGCAGGTAACGTTAAAGAGGTCCCAAAGATTTGCATTATCCCCTTTGCCCCCCATAACTACCATCATCTACTTCTCCCTTGGGTTCTCTCCCTCAGATCTGGCTGTATTGCAGAATACGGTCCCTCAAGTTTCCCCTTTCTGACCGCTCCTGAAGACAAGCACACAGACCTTCTCTATTTAAACGCTGTACTGCTTATCCTGGGGAAGAGGGAAAATAGTAAAAAAGTAACAACTTGGGGAAATGGTTGAAGTTCCACAACACCCCAAAATTCATATAGGTTTCATCTCTGTTCTGGGACTACTGACTTCCCAAGAGGCAGTCCCTAGAAGCCCTGTGATTTCTTGATCTGTTGTCCTTAGAGATCTCCTCTTTTCCCTAAATTTAGCAGAATTTCTTCTTGAAAGATAGAGTCCATGAAAAAATAGTTATGAATGAATGCATACCTGGCTCACAAATGAGCCATTTAAGTCAGACAGACTTAAGTGAAGGACAGCTAGAAAGAGCTCTCATTTTCTCTGTCATTTGGGCAGGAACCAGCTTCCTGTTGCTATTACCAACATCAAAATTGTACCCACAGACCTTGCTTTAACCAGGCGCCGGGGAATCTTCTACACATAGAAGGCAATTTCTCCACTGCCAGGGCTGAGGCCAGCAGATATGCAATAACTGACAGAATAAAGGATGTTGCCAACAAAGTGGGCAAAGCTTCCTGCCCAGAACATAAACCAAACAGAGTAAAAGCGGGTTTATTGGCTCCAGGAAAAGGAGCAATAGTACCCAGCTCTCAGGCAATCCCTCACTCTACATACAGGCTGCATTCAGCCCAAGGTCCACTGGCTCCTTCAATTTGAGGGTCCATCCAGTGCCTCCCTTCCTGGGGTTGAGGAGGGCTAGCTGCCTGATGGTGAGGTTCCGGGCTGTTCAGCAGCAACACCTGGCCCAGCTGAGGCAGCCTCGTAGTCTGCGATGCGGCGCTGTACCAGGGCAGGCATGAGCTGCACGTAAGCGGCCATGAGGCGGTGGTTGGAATGGATCAGCTTTCCAGCACAGCTGTGCAAACAGGCCTCCTGGAAGGAAGACAGGGTGAAGCAGAGGCCAAAGGTGTCCTGTCGGGTCCGCCTCCTTCCTTCCCATCCCTAACCTAAGGGTGAGGGTCGTAGAAAGGCCAGGGCCAGAGGCAGGGGAGTGGCGGTTGGGAAGGATCTACGGCGCACCTCCCTACTGAGTTTCCCGCCTAACCTCCTCAGCATCCAGAGCTCGGTGGTGCAAGCTGGGCACGCAGCGCTGGAAGCAGAGTTCCGTCATCCGATTGTAGACCAACAGGAAGTCCCGCAACTAAGAGAAAAGGGGACAAAGAACTCAGCGGTAAGGGGGCAACTCAAGGCCGCATCGCCCGAGATTTCCCAGGACCCTGTGCCACAGCCCGACATTCCCAGCCCTCAGATCTCCAACCAAACGGACAAGGATGCTGGCTGAACTTATGGCCCTGCAGCGACTTAGCGCGCACTCACGTTTCTCAGCTGCTGCTGCTGCTGCTGCTGTGGCTGCTGTGGCTGCTGGGGCTCCATCGCACCACCCGCGCACCCTACGTCACTTCCCCACAGCTTCTTTGGTAACGCCCCGGAAGTGATCTCTCCTCCCTCCCCAGGGAATGAGGGGTTGGCTCCAGGATCGCCCTGCCCCGGGCTTTAACGTCATCTCCGCCCTTATAATCTGCGACGTGGCCGGCTTCTTCTGCCCGGGAGGGGACGTCACTTCCGCCGAATCCCTGACCTGCTGCTAGGATCGCGACGGGAACTGGAGCCCGAGGTCCCCGCGCGGCCCGGGCCTGGCGCCCTGAGGGGAAGAGCGGCCCGGCCCGAGGTGAGGAGGACAGACTTGGGCGAGGGGAAGTTGAACGCACGAACCTGCCCTGAGGGAAAGATGCCACTGAGCTCTGGGGAAGGATGAGGACACACCTGATGCCCAGGTGTGAGGGGGGGGGGGGGCGGGGACTCACACACCTGGGGGACATAACTGACTTTGGAAGGGATCACCTATGTCTTGGGAAAAAGAGGCTTTACTCAGAGGCCGGGAATATACACCAACTGATTCAACTAAGGCCTGGGGGGGGGGGGGCGAGGAAGAGGAGGTGCATGAGATGGAGGAGAGGGAGACCCCTGAAGAAAAGGGGAAGAAACACTACAGGAGTGTGAAAGGCCAAGCAGCAATGGAGAACATACCTGAATGGGAGGAGTAGGCTCCTGAGCCTTGGAAAGGGGTTAATCGGATGGGGGGAAACAGCTGCATGGGGATAAGCTTCAAGACAGCACAGACTTTATCTCTCTTGGTCACTGCTGTGACCTCAAATAATGCATGAGACATAGTAGGCACTCATTAGATGTCGGTCAAATGACTGAATGCATGAATGATCACCGGGGCCCTGGTGGGATTGAGGGTTCACAAGAAGACACCTGGGGCCCGGGTGTGCATGTGTAAAAAGAATGCACCTTGGAGAGGAGAAATACATATCTGTGAGAAGAAAGGAGTCGTGGCCAAACCCCAGAATACTCAAGTCCTAGGACAGCCTCCAAAAGTTCTGAAATGGTGGGGAAACCTTTCTTTCTGGAGTACTGGCCACTTTCCAGAATTGTCTGTGTTGGGCTTTGCAGGGCGCTGGGGTGGAGACTTTGACTCCAATCCCTTCCCTAGCCATGACGGACGGGATCCTAGGGAAGGCAGCCACAATGGAGATCCCCATCCACGGGAATGGTGAAGCGGGGCAGCTTCCTGAGGATGATGGGCTGGAGCAGGTGCTTCTGTTTGATTCTTCTCCATATTGTTTCAATTTAGGAATCCCAAATCATAAGCCCTGGCCTTTCACCCCATTCCAGTAGACTTCCCCTAACTTATCTAACTCCCTCCAATCTTTTTACAAATCTTCGTTCTGATTCTATGCAGACTTCCCTTGTGTGCTCTCTCTGTGATGCTTCAAGCTTGTTCTCACCCCCCAAATGCTTCAGCTGCCCCTATGTTCCTGAAGCCCCCCTCTTCTCTGGCCTATAGGACCTCCAGCAGGTGATGGTGTCAGGACCCAACCTCAATGAAACCAGCATTGTGTCTGGTGGCTATGGGGGCTCTGGTGATGGACTCATCCCCACAGGTATGAATGATCAGAACAGGACAGGAAGCTTGAGCGGAGAGAGGGAGAGGAATGGTTCTGGGGAGTATAGGATGTGTCAAAGAAAGCTTGAATTATGACTGGAGATCTTGGGAACTTCTGCTAGTATGAACCTTATGGACTGTCCTCAGCCCAGGGTTGTCCAGTTGCTCCCACTTGCTATTTAGCCCCTGAGATGTGTCCATTTGTTCTTTCTCTGCTGCCACCACCCAAATCATGTTAAGAACTCTGTTTCACAGAAGTTCTCCCTGCTCTAGAGCTTGAGCCTGATTTGGAACTCTGAAGCTTTGTAGTGTTTTACTTTAGACTCTAAAGCTTAGAGGAGCAAACAGCCCTGAATCTCACACTAAGATTCCACATGGGAATGTTAGTGAGGTTTCTTGCTTTCAGGATCCACCATCCTTGACCTGCCACCCCATATTCAGTGTATTTTTTTCTGTTTCCTCTGTCCCCGTACACCAGCAACTCCCTCCCCCACTCCAGCCCCCATCACCACCTCAAAAGGAGGCCAGATGTATATTGGGATATGGGTCTTAGGGCACAAGGTATGAGTTCTTCCTAGTGAGTAGGAGAATCTCATTGTCCCTAGTTTCTGCTACTTCAGGGAAGCAATTTTCATATGCTGGGTGGGAGGTACGGGTGGAGCCACAGAGACATCTGATTATGTCTGAGAGAGGCTGGTGTCAGAGAACTTGGTCCTTTAGGGTCTGGCCGCCATCCATCTCACAGTACCACTCCTGCTGGCCCCGGAGATGAGGTGGCTCGGGGCATCGCCGGAGAGAAGTTTGACATCGTCAAGAAATGGGGCATCAATACATATAAGGTGGGATTTAAATACCTTTCCCTTCCCCCAGAGTCCCCCTGGGTACCTTTTCCCCATCTTCTGAATTCCACTATCCCATCTACGGCTGAGACTAGGAGCCTGGGGATGCTAGGGTAGATACCTGTTTGGAGGGGCGGCAGGGGGCAGGGTGCTAGGGCTCTGACTTATTCTCCCACTTCCCAATCAGTGCACAAAGCAGCTGTTGTCAGAAAGATTCGGCCGAGGCTCCCGGACTGTGGACCTGGAGCTAGAGCTGCAGATTGAGTTGCTGCGTGAGACGAAGCGCAAGTATGAGAGTGTCCTGCAGCTGGGCCGGGCACTGACAGCCCACCTCTACAGCCTGCTGCAGACCCAGCATGCACTAGGTGACGCCTTTGCTGACCTCAGCCAGAAGTCCCCAGAGCTTCAGGTGCCTTGGTCAGGCCAAAGAGGGTGGGGAGACTGGGCCCGGGCCCTCCCAGGCAGTCAGCCCTCAGCCTCCCTCCCTCCCTCCCTCCTGCAGCCCAGAGGGAGAACCCCTCCAGGGTGGGCTCAGCCCTACCCCCAGCAGCACTCACCTGTGGAGGCAGCCTAAGGGTTTGTACAGAGGTTCAGAAGTTGGAGGGGTGGGGGAGATGGCACACTAGATGCCTCACAAGTAACCCTTCTCTGCATCAGTGCTCGGCCTAATCAGAGCCCCTTCCTTGCCTGCTGCACTAGCTTTCCCTATTCCAGTCCTGTGAACTTATCTGAGAACCCCACTCCCACATTCCTACCCTAGGCATTTCTGGGTGGTCCCACTAACTTTCTGGCTAAGAGAGCCTTGCTGGAGACAGTCCTTGGTTGTTCCAGTTTCAATGGCTGTTTCCTTCCTGGGGAGGAGGGGAATGAGGGCCCTACAGCTTGATTCAGGTAGGAACTGTTACTCAAGGCCTGTCCTCCCCTTCTGCCTTCAGGAGGAATTTGGCTACAATGCAGAGACACAGAAGCTGCTGTGCAAGAATGGAGAGACACTGCTAGGGGCTGTGAACTTCTTTGTCTCTAGCATCAATACATTGGTCACCAAGACCATGGAAGACACGCTCATGACTGTCAAACAGTATGAGGCTGCCAGGTGTGGGCACCAGCAGGGCCCAGGGTTTTGGGAGTTGGCTGGCATGGGTGGAAGTTTGAGCTTTGGGGTCGTAAGAATTGAGGAAGGAAAGGAAAGTATATGTGGACACAGGGGTGGAGACCAGCCTGTATTACCCTTCCCCAGGCTGGAATATGATGCCTACCGAACAGACTTAGAGGAGCTGAGCCTAGGCCCCCGGGATGCAGGGACGCGTGGTCGACTCGAGAGTGCCCAGGCCACTTTCCAGGCCCATCGGGACAAATATGAGAAGCTGCGGGGAGATGTGGCCATCAAGCTCAAGTTCCTGGAAGAAAACAAGGTGCCAACCCCACCCCTTTGACCCCAGTCCACTTTCCCATCTATAACACTGACCTTCTACCCCTAAGACCCTCCCCATCACTGGATGGGGAAATGCAGCCTGGCTAAGAAGTGGGATCTTTCCTCCAGCCCCTTCAACTCCTGAACCTTTCCAGTCACCTACCCTCCAATCCCTGGCCCTTTTCTATTGGAGGATTTGGTTGCTGATCCCAGGAACATAACTGGGAAAAATCACCCCACCCTGGGCTGGGGTACCAGAATGCCAGATCCAGCAAATCAAGTCAGGTTTCTCCCATCAGATTGCCCTTATCCTTTGACTCCATTAGTGGCGGTCAACCCCCACCCTGAAAGCACCATCAGAGCAGAATCCATGTACCCCTGGTCTGGGCTCAGGCTCAAGAAGGGCATCTGAGTCCAGTCTCAGCTGACCCTGCTGGACCCCCAGATCAAGGTGATGCACAAGCAGCTGCTGCTCTTCCACAATGCCGTGTCAGCCTACTTTGCTGGGAACCAGAAACAACTGGAGCAGACCCTGCAGCAGTTCAACATCAAGCTGCGGCCTCCAGGAGCCGAGAAGCCCTCCTGGCTAGAGGAGCAGTGAGCTGCTCCTAGCCAAACCTGGCTATCAAGAAGGACATTGGGAGAGGCAGTCCCAGGGTGGGAGAGATTGGACATGGGACATCCCTTGCCACCTGCCCTCTGGCTTGGGTTCCCTTTCCCTTGCTGGGGCCTCATACCAGTTTTGCCCACACTGCTGTGGTAGGGAGGGGGCCTGCAGGCCCAGCAGCTGCTGCCCTGTCCTTTATCTTCCTGGCCACTGGGCTTCATTCCCAGATCTTTTCCTTCCACTCCACAGCCAAAGGCTATGACAAAACCACTCCCTGGCCAATGGCATTACTCCTCAGGCCTATCCCCAGCTCCTGGGGTGTGCCCCCTGACCAATGGCAGAGTCTCAAAAGGCCCTGTCAGCCAATGGCAGCTCTTCTTGGGCTCCCCTGAGCCAATGATGTTGCCTCCAATACCCTTTGTCCCTCCTCTATGCGTCCCCAATGCAGAGAAGGGGACTGGGACCAAAGGGGTGGGGATAATGGGGAGCCCCATTTCTGGCCCTGCATCTGAATGGGCTTCCCCTCACCAACCCACCCAGTTTAATTGTGCTTAGAGCCCTGGAAGATTGGGAACTAGCACTAGGAATAAACCTTTCATAAAAGCAGGACCAGTGAGGTCAATTTGTGGGGGGGACTCTAGGAGGGTGGGCTGGGTGGAGAAATACTCAGTCTAATCATACACCAAAATCCTATCAAGTCAGAAGAGCAGAGACCAGATAGCTGAAGTCACAGGTTTCAGGAACAGTCTGAGATCCTACTCTTCCCCCAGCCCCAGCTGGAGCTGAAGCTTTATTTGCTCTTTAGGCCAGCACCGAGATAGCTATGGTCTTCAGAGCATGGGGCCTAAAGGGGGTTGGGCCCACTGACCTTCATCATCCACTCATTCATACAGCAAATATTTACTGAGTGCTTTTATTTGCCAGGCACTGCACTAGACCCTGGGGAAACATCAGTGAATAAAACACAGTCCCTGCCCACAGCGCTCATGGCCTAGTGGGGGATAGAGACAAGTAACCAGGCAACTACAATACAGTAATGAGTACTAGGATACAGAAGTTCAGGGAGCTATGGGAGTGCAGAGGAGGGGTGTCTAGCCCAGTCTGCAGCGGAGATGGGATGTCAACTTGAAAACTAAGAACTGAACAGCAAGTAGGCACAGCCAGGCAAGCAATAGGGAGAAGAGCAACCTAGGCAGAGAGGCCAGCGTATGTGTAAGCCCCGATAGGACCAGGGTGCAATTCACTTTGGAATGAAAAGTGGAAGGGGAGTGGCTAGAGGAGGGCTAGGGAAGTGAGGCAGCAAGGAGTCACACTGGGCCTGTTCAGGCTCATTAAGGACTTTTGCCTTTAGAGGAGAAAGGTAGCTGTGATGCTTTTTCAAGCGCCAGTTTGATGGGATGGGAGAAATCTAAGGTTGAGGAAAGTAGTCCTCATGAGGCTTGAAATAGTGTTATACAGACCCTGGCTCCCTTACATTGGATAGTCTAGTGGCCCTGGCCCAAAACCCCAAAGCAAGCATGAATGCTGAGGCTCATTCACAAACATTGGAGCACCTGTGCTGGGTGCCAGACCTCATCAGGTGGATGAGAGGTTGAGGGTGCACCCAGGTGTTGAGCCCTTATCAACTTTGTGTGGGGCAAGAAAGTACCCCCAACAGCACTTTGATTCAGTCAGGGCCTTGGTACCATCACTTCTGTGCTTCTTGGTCAAGGAGAGCTCCAGAATTTTTCAACATTCTCCCCTACCTCTCTCAAGAGCTGGAAGAAGGGGACCACCCAGTCAGCAGATTGTCATAGCACTGAGATCCATGCAGCCTGATTTTGCTCTTTGTCACTGACTCTGCAGCTTCCAGGCAGCCTTTCTGGGTTTTGGTCAGCCTGCAGTCATCTGACTGGAGCTTGAGGTTGGGTGGTCCACATACAGCCCCCCACTTTATGGGCCACTGGGGACTTCCAACATGAAATGTACTGAATCTCCAGGAGATTCAGTGATTGGGAGCAAGATCTAAAGCAGAGCTCAAACCATAGCTACACCACTTTCTAAGTGAGTTAGCTGATCAGGGTTAACGTCTGGGGAGCCAAGGGCCCTCAGTTTCTTCCGCTGTAAAACACATCTAATAAAAGAGGATACCTATTAAGATTATGAGTATTAAGGAGATAATATATGTAAAGTGATTCGTTATGTGTCTGGCACATAATAAGCACTCAGTCCCTGTTAGCTGTTACTATAATTTTTATTATTTACCACCGGGGCTGCTTTTCCACAATGTGATGATTCTGAATTGCTCTGGTTTTTTGGAGTGTGGAAGGGAGTCGCTGGATGGTCTGAACCATAATCTCCTCGCGAGGGGTCTCCTCACCTACAGCCAAATCAAGTCCCCCACCTTTCACCACCCCGTCCGCCCCTTCTCCTAGCGCTTTGGGTGCTGTGCTTCCACCTGGAGGCCCTTCCGTCGCCCAGAGATCCATGCCGAGGTACGGACTATCCCGTATCCCCCTGCCGCAGCAGAGAGCACACTAGCATATTCCCAAGGAGCCCCCGAAGAAAGCTGGGAAGTGCACCTCCTGGAGGGCCCGGACCGGCTCCCAGAGTCCGAAATCTCTGCTGCCCAGCTGCGTTTCCTTGACGGAGCCTCAGCCCAGTTCCTGAGACCTGCCCCGGAGCGGTCGGGAGCCAGAGGCAACTGGCAGAGATCGTGGATCCGGGATCCGGCTCACGCGTTCCCCAACCCGCCGGCTGAGGCAGCTCCCGTAGGAGCCTCGAGGGGGTTGGGGGAGCCCGGCGGGTGGGGTAAAAGGGGGCGGGGCCTCCGCGGCGGCGGGCGGGCCGTGGGTGGGTCTTCAGCACCCGA
>NW_024412472.1:179672-223239 GCF_014898765.1 Herpailurus yagouaroundi
GGCGGACGGGCGCTGGCAGCGGGGGCAGCGCCGCGGGCCGCTCCGAGTGGCCGCAGTCTGGGCCTTGGCCCTCCCATCCTGCTCCGCCGCGGTGAGTGCGACGGGCGGCCCCCAGGGGTGCGTTTGTGTCCCTGTTTGCTCGGGTCCGCGTCCAGGTCCGAGCCGCGGTGTGTCTGTCCGAGTGTCTGTAGGTGGGGGCACAGATGCTTTTCAAAAGCTGTGCCTGTCTCTGTCCACGTGAGGCGTGTCCGTGTCTGTGAGAGCAGTGGGGGGATTCTTCGGGCTGTGGCTGCTCACGTGAGGTCCATGTTTGAGGGGGGAGGCGCGGGTGGATGGGTGATGGTTCCTTGGAGGAGCGCGGGGTTTGGGAGCTTGTGTATGTTGGCGGAGGGTGTCGAACGCTGCGGCCGAGGGTGGTGGTGGTTTGGCGGGTGGGGTTGCTGAATGGAACTCTGGAATCTTGTGGCCCAGCTTGTCTGAAGGGTTCCTTTCTCCCTGGGTGCAGACACTTCCACCCCTAGCTTCCCCCACCATCCTCCTCAGCCACCCATAAGCCCACCAGCCAGGGTGGAGGACACTCTTTCCTCCTCTAGAGCTGCTCCCTTGACAGGAAGCCTGATCCGGAGGCTGCTTGTTGTAGGAAAAGACCCCTCTGGTTTCCCTTCAGCCTGGGCCCTGCCTGGAGGACCCCAGGCCCCTCCCTGGTTCCAGCCTCCTCCCTTCTGGACTTGGCTTCAGATCCTGGGCTGCAAACCTGCAGGGACAGATGGTTGCAGGTTGGAGGGGCAGGCTGCACCCCAGAGAGGTCGGTCTGACTGAAGGCAGGTCCTGGGCTTGTTCCTGGTGTGGGGGTCTCTGATGTGGATAGCATATGCCCAGGACTAGTCCCAGTAGGAAGATGAAATCTGGAAGGTTGGAGTCGGTGCAGAGGTCTTTTTCACAGGTCTCTCCCCCGTTTGTGTGTCCAGCTCACCAGTGCCCATTCATCCCCTAAGTAGGGCTCTGGTTTGCTGCAGAATTGGAATCAGAGCTGCAGGCCTGACAGGTGCCCTGCCTCTCTTGGCTTACATGCCACCAGTGACAGAGCACTTACTACCTTATGCTGTGGGGAGGCTTTTGTATGTTAAGTAGAGGTCTTTTTCCTTGGAACTTTGTTCACTTGTCTTGTTATTGCCTGTGCTTTTGAGTCTCTGTCTGGTGAGAGGGAACTGCAGTGATTTAAACATGGCTCTCCTGTCACCAACATATACTGAGCACCCTCTGTGCCAGGTGCTGCCTCAGCCACTTAGGGGACAATGGCATTCTTGCTGAGAGAAGAGCTTGAGCAAAGGCCCATGGTTGTGATAGTACAGCCTGTGTTCAGAAAAACAGAGCAAAACCATATGGCTAGAGAGAGGGTGTCCAGAGAGAGTGTCATGGGTGCCCTAAACTTAGCAAATGTTTATTCTGGAAGGGTGGTGGAAGCAGCTGCACACCTAGCCTTACCGTGGAAAGCAATCAAATCCTCAAGGTGGTACAAGATGGGATTTAATCATGGCACATATTAGAGTCTGTAGGGACCTTTGGCTGGAAAGAGAACCCAGGGGATTGCAGATTTGGAGAACAAAAAGACCCTCCCCATCCCAATTTACAAGTAAGGGGCTGGAGTAGAAACTTGCCCAGTGTCTTACCTTGCCTTAGTGAGATTAGTGTCAGAGTCAGGATTGGCTCCTAAATCTCCTGACCTTTTAACTTTGACACATTTTAGAAGCAGAATATAGGATATAGTCATAGCTGGTATCTGAAAGGTGAAAGAACAGGAAGAATTGAGAAGATTCCCAGGGTTCTGGCTGGTGTGGCCAGGTGGATGATGGTACCTTTTGTTGAGATAAGAAACGCCAGCAGGAAGAGTAGGTTAGGGGGAAAATCAGTTTTAGACTAATCTCTATGCATCATCCACGTAGAGATGTTCAAGATATAGCTGGGTATATGGGTCTGGTGTGCAAGTAAGTTTTCTGCACAGGAGATAAGGCTTTGAGAGTCAAGTGGATGGTTACTGAAGCCATGGGAGTTGATGAGATTTCCCAGGCAGAGTATGAAACTAAGAGAAGAGGTCCTGGATCAAAGACCTTAGGAACTAAACGTTTAAGGAATGGGCAGTGAAGGCACAGCTAGAGAGGCAGGTGGAGAGCCCTCCTTGAGTGGGTTGTGAAAACATCTAGGACAACCTCTGCCCTTTCAAGTCTTGCTCTCTCAGTCTTGTTCTCTTGCCCCAACTGGTCCATGTTTCTTAATTTTTCATGCTTCTGTTCCTTTACTCATTGTTTTCCCAATGTACCTGTCAAACTCCTTCAAGAGTCAGCTCATATATCTCTTCCTCTGGAAGCCTTCTTTATTCTCCCCCACCACCTTCAGAGTTAGATACTTCCTCCTCTTTTTGTCCATAATAGAGTATATCAGTATCATGACACGTACCACATTATAGTACTGTATTTCCATGTCTCTTTCCCACGCTAGTCTGAGAATTGGTGAAAGACTGGGAGTGCAGCTGTTTCAGCTCTGTGTCTCCAGTTCCAAGTTTAAGAGCCTGGTCCAGGGTATGCCCAGGGAAGTTTGATTGTTTGATAGGTTAATCAGCTGATTAAATGGTTCATCCACCTGCTCATTCTGGCAGTGATGGGGGAGATGGCACTGTGAATTGCATCACTTTCCTTCCCTGCCAATCTTATTGAAAGGATTCCTTTGCTTTCAGGAGTCTATCCTTCCAAGGCTTCATCTGTCCCAGAGAAGCCCCAAAACTGTAACCTGTAGTCATTTGTCACTTTTCTGAGGCCTCCAATGATCAAATGCCCTTAGGGGCTAGTGGACAGGAACGAGTCATTTTAGGAAGCAAGTGAGCCTAGATGACCTCTTGCATTGTTTTTTTAACAATGCCGTGGTCACCTACCTCCAGTCACAGCTGTGTGAAGCAGACTCTCGTAAGTCTGTAGGAGGAAGTCATGGGGGAAATTGGATGCTGTTTGAGAATTTGGAGAAACTGAAAAGCCTTGAGACATATCCTTTGCAGATGCCAAGGATCTAGTGGAGTCAGCACTGGCTTTCTTCATCTGCTCAAAATCAACTTCCTCCTCACCCTCTGGATCTGGCTTCCTTTCCTCCAGCCCCTGGAAACCATACTCCCTAAAGTTAGTGACAGCTTCTTTTTGGCTTTAGATCCTGGGGATTCTCTGCAGTGTTTCACAATGAAGATTGTTCCCTTATCCATGAAGCTTCTTCTTCCTTGGTCTTCATGATATCTCTCTTTCCTGTTTCTCCTGCCTCTCTGGCCATAACCTTTTCAATTCCTTTGCAAGCTTTGTTTCCTGGACCTATCCCTTGAATGATGAAGTTCCTCAGAGCACAGTCACAATCTCTCCTTTCTCTCCTTATGCTCTGTCTGGGTGATGTCAGCCAATACCATGGCTTCGGGCACCATGTCTACACCAGTAACTCCCAAATCCCTATCTCCAGGCCGCTGTCTTTCCTAAGCTCCAGCCTAACTTTCCCACTGCCAGCTGGACCTCTCCACTCAAAATGCCCAATAGGCTTCTCAGATCTGTCTTATTAAAACCCTGAACTTATCCTCTCATCCAGCTGCTCCTCTCCTAGAGTTTCCAAGCCAGAAAACAAGGAATCATCTCCAGTTCTTTCTTCTCCATCTACTGTTCACATCACACCAACCAGTCATCAATTTCTGTTGATTCCTCCCTGTGAAATCTACTTCTCTCCACCTCCCCTTTGCTTCTTCCCTAGTCAAGGCCACCATCACCTCTCCTGTGGAATATCATGCAGTCTCACTTTTCCCCTGGTAACTTCTCTAAACAGTTTTTCACACAGCAGTCAAAAAGCTACTCTTTTGACTCTATTACTTTCTACTTAAACCCTCTTTGCCCGCCTAACCCCCCCCCCCCCCAAGGTTTCCTTTGCTCTTTGGATGATGACTTAATTCCCAAGCAGGGAAGAGTAAAGTCTAAACTCTTTAATAAGGCCAATAAAGCATTGTATGATCTAGCTCCTGCCTATCACTCCATCTCATTTCTTAGCCCACCTCTGTCACAGTGTGTGATTCAGTCTCCTGATGCAGAAGGCACCATGCTTTGTAACTCTTACACATCCTGGAGCTCTCAGCATGAAAGGCACTTTCTTAGGAGAACTCCTTTGACCCCCAACCTCTAGTAACCCCCCTCCCCTGCCCCAGCTCTAGGTTAGGTGACCTCTGTGCTCCTGGAGCAACCTGTGCTTCCCCACAAAGCCTTCCATATTACATTGCAGTCATCTATTTGTTAGACTGGAATCCATGAAGGCTGCACTGTGACTATTTATGTTTGTGTTCCCAGTCCTAACAGAGGTGTTGAGTGAATGCTGATTGGGGAAATGAAGTGCCTTTAGAACTGAGCCATAAAAGATGGGTAGGATAAGGGATGCAGGGATGGCAGTGGCAGCCTGAGGAAGGAGGGTTGAATCTCAGGTTTAAGTTCAAGATCCTCCAAGTTTCTGCTGTGATAAACAGTCCACTTAAACCATTGCCTAGAGGACTTTGGGGGCAGATCTGTAGGACACGGTGGGATGGGAGAGGTGGGAATAAGAGCCCAAGAGAAGAAGGGATTCTTAGTGATTCAGTCTGGGGTATGGCCTCAGCAGTTGCAGGCCTGGCAAGTCTGGGTGGGGAACTGAAGCAGGAAGGGGAAGGGAGGGAGGAGCTGTCCGTCCTGGATGTAGCCCAGTCCCCGCCCCTGTGTGACAGGCTGGGAGAGCCCCTTGGGCTTGGAGAGAGGCGGAGCCTGGCATCCAGCTGCCTTAGCAGGGCCCAGTAGACCACTCCTACTCTTCTTCCCAGCCCTCCCCTTCATCAGACAGAAGCTTCAGCTTGGCTCCCACCTCCTGTTCCTTCCTCCAACCCTCAATCTGTCCTCTTCCTGCTATGTTGTCCTGGTGTTAAGTCTCTCTGGAGAGAGAACCTCTGAGTCCCAGTGCCCACATCAGGAGAGGATGCTCTCAGGGATGCCCTTCCTATCCTGTTCCTACTCATTCCCACCCTTCTACAAACATAAGACACATGCAGTTCAGCCCCCTGTTCCTCCTCAAACCTGGAGAGGGCTCTGGACTGGCCCCACTGCATGCATGTATTCATTCATTCATTCATTCATTCATTCATTCATTGTTTTTACAGAAGCCCATGATACATCTAGCTGGGCACAGATAGTTGTTACCTGATTCTAGTCATCTCCTATTTTGAAGTAGTCCAGCTATTTTTCTGCCTTCCTTCGTGGCCACATTTCTGTCATGAATTGTCTATGCCACTGTGTTAATTTCTTCATCTCCATTCATCATTCAACAACTCTAACCTGGTTGCTGTCCCTACTGTGCCACCAGAAGCAAACCTGGTGGGCATTCCAGTCTTCATCTTACTTCACCATCTCTTCTTTCTGGAATCATTCTCTTCTTTGGAAGAGTCCCACAGTCTCTTGGGTTTTTTTCTATTCCTTTGGGTTCTCCTTCACTCTCCACTCTCTGTCTCTAGGAGGCCTCATCCATTCTCATTGCTTTAAGTGCTGTTAATATGCCAATGCTTCCAAAACCAGACAGATTCTATTCTATTCCTTACTTTACATCTCTACCCAGATATCATATAGCGTCTCAAACCTAGCATGCCAAAACCGGAATGCCCCAGATCAGTTCTTCAGCTTTTACTATCTCTAGGCATGGCCTACCACTTCCTTAAGTGAAAAACCTGGGAGTCATTACTGGCATTCCATTATCCCTCTCACACCCAATCCGTTGTGATGTTTTTTTGATTCAACCTCATGAATATTTCTCAAATCATTCTACCTTTTTGCCTATATCTCTGCCAGTACCCAACATCATCTGACCCAAAGAACTGAGGCAGCTTCCTAACTAGTCTCCCTGCTTCCACTCTAGCCTCTCCTCAATCCTCATAGCTACCAGAAGAGCTTTTTAACTTTGTTTTTATTTTTTTGTAAATTGGACCATCCCTCCTCCTCACCCCCAATCAGGATAAAGTCCAGATCCTTAACCTCAAGGTCGTTGGTGATATCATTTCAGCCTCATTTCCCGGACTTACCTCTTGTCTTTTATTCACTTCGCACTGATCACATGGTCCTTTTGGGTTCTCAGTGAGCCTTCTGCCTAAGAACTTTCATTCCTGCTGTTCCTTCAGCTCAGAATGACTTCCTTCCCTCAGTCTTTGATGCCCCCACCCTCATCCCTACCATTTTCCTTCCAACCCTCAGAGCTCGGTTTACAAGTTACCTGCTTGGAGAGGCTTTCTCTGATCACCCAACCAAATCAGTGTTGTTTCTCACAGGATCCTTTCTTTTTTATAGCACTTCCTTCCCCTGCAGTTTATAAGTATGTATTTGCTTATTTACTTTTAAAACATCGCCATTACAAGGACAGTGACCATATCAGTTTTGTTTACGCTCTATCCCTAGTGCCTGTACAAAGTAGGCACTTAATAGATATTTGTTGAACTATGGAATAATTATTCAATAAATATAGATCAATCCTTTATGTCAGGCTTTCTGCTAAGTGTTAGGGATAAAAAAGTAAAATATCATGCCTGCCTTCAAGAACTCTTCATGCAGTGGAAGAAGTAGAGCAGTTACAAGGATATTATAATATAGCATATATGGGCTAGAATGGAAGAAATACAGGGTATGTAGGGATACAAAGATGGAATACCTAACCCAGACTTCAGGAAACCAGGGAGGACCTTCTGGAGGAAGTGACATTTATGTGGAGACCTGAAAGATCAGTGGGAGTTGGCCAGACAAAGGGGGGCTTGTAAGAGGATCTCAGGCTAAGGGAACAGAATGTTTGATGGCCCAGAAGCAAAAGAGAACAAGGAGTTTTCCAGGAACTGAAAAGAAGCCAATGTGATTTTTTAAATAAATGTTTATTCATTTTTGAGAGAGAGAGAGAGAGCATGAGTAGGGGAGGTGCAGGGAGAGAGGGAGAGAGAGAGAATCCCAAGCAGCCTCTGTGCTGCCAGCGCAGAGCCTGAACTGGGTCTCGAACTCATGAACTGTGAGATCATGATCTGAGCTGAAATTAAGAGTTGGACACTCAACCGACTGAGCCACCCGGGCGCCCTGTGACTGATCATATATAATCGTGAGATGTGAGGTAGTAGAGGGAGGTATGGAGCAAACAAAGCTAAACCTTGTTGGCCAACATAAGGAGTTTGGACTTTGTTCTCTGGACAATGGGGAACCAGTGAGGGCTTTTAATAGGGAGTAAGTGACAAGATAGAACCTGTGTTTTAGGAGCCTTGGTCTAGCTGCAAGGGAGATAGATGAGAATGCACAAGCAAGGAAACAAGGATACCAGTTAAGAGGCTGTTGTTGTATCACAGGAGAGACTCAGTAGGATGAGGATTCGGGGAAGGCAGAGGAAGTGAAAGATGGGTGTGTCATTGAAAGTGGGCATCCTTGTACTATGTACTCAATAGGCACTATCGCAAATTCTCAAAACATCCATTTGAGGTATGGATTATTCCCATAATTCCAAATCAGGAGACTGAGGCTCGGAGAGGTTGTATGAATTGCCCAAGGTCACATAGCTGGTAAGAGGCTGAGCTGGGTTTGAAACTCAGTCTAACCCTAAGTCTGTGGTTTTAACCAGAGCACCATGTTCAGAGGTCACTCTGCCCACCTCCCTCACCCTGTTCCCTCCCAATCACTGCCTGTCCTGCCTCTGTCTGGAAAGAAATGGGGTTAGTTCTCTGCAGGGGATTTGAGTGGTGAGATTAGGTGGGGAGAGGAAATGTGAGCTTCCCTAGGACTGACCATGTCTCTGTACACAGGCTGGTGTGAGTGGTAGGAGCCATCCGTGAACACCATGGCGAAGAGGGAGGACAGCCCTGGCCCAGAGGTCCAGCCAATGGACAAGCAGTTTCTGGTGTGCAGCATCTGCCTGGATCGGTACCGGTGCCCCAAGGTCCTGCCTTGCCTGCACACGTTTTGTGAGAGGTGAGAGGGTGTGTGTACCAGGGAGGGATGAGGACCTTGCCGCCTCCCCTGAGAGGGGGTGGCATGTATAAACCTATAGGAGGTGAGGAAAATGGGTATACATGTAGGGGAGCAGATGTACCCCAAACTGCAGGAGGTGAGGGTTTGGTGCAAGAACGTGTGAGAGAGGACCAGAAGCTGCTAACACTGGGCCGTGGTCTCTGCCCCTTCCCAAACCAAGGCAGCTTTCAATACCATCAGAGAAATCAAACAGAGCCCAGACTCTCAACAAGCTGCAGCCTCAGAAGAGTTTGTCACCAGTGGGAGGATAGAGGAAGGCCTGTCCTTCCTTCCCTGCTTATCTTCATGGTTGTTCTGAGGCGCTGAGTGAAAGGCAACCACCCCCTTTAGGCTTTATCCGTTATTTACTCATTCAACAAATATTATTTATTGAGCATTTCTATGTGCCAGACCTGTCCCAGGCATTGGGTATGATAAGGAAACAGGTATCATACTTGCTTTTAGAGTATAGTTAAACAGAAAGCCAGTGATCAAAGGATCATACAGCCAGACTATAGATAAATGTAAGTATTGCCCCCTTCAAAATGCTGCACCTGAAGTGCTAAGATATGAGAGTTTAGGTAAGATCTATTGTAGTGCGGAGAATGAGGGAAGGCTTACCTAAGGTGTGATGCAGAGGGTGCACTATAGTGAAGGGTGCACTAAAGTTAGCTAAGCGAAGGGAGTGCTACGAGCATCCTAGGCAGAAGGAAGAACGGGAGAAAAGGCGTGTGGCTTGAGGAAATGTGTCAGGTAAGAGGGCCTGGAGGAAGCCAGGTGAGTCTGGAGCACAAGTGTGACTGAGGTGGTGAGGGTGAAGCCAGACAGGCAGGTGGGGCCCATACTACAGGGGCTTTGTACACCTGTTAGGGAACTCTGCCTTTACCCTGAGAGCTTTGGTCCCTGGGTCTTCTTGCCACTGCCTCCACCCACACCTTCCCGCTGATTCCTGCCTTCGTGGAAAGCTGGCTCTGCCACAGGGACGCTGCTCCCCTTCCAGTGCCCCCTCTCCCCCATGCTCTTTAAGATTTCAGCTCTGCTGCTCTCTCTCCTTTGTCAGCTGGAAACACTCTCAGCCTTCTGGCCTATTCCAAGCTCTTCCATCAACCTGCATGGCTTCACGACTCACTTTGGCCTCTTGGTTCTCGACTGTTTCTCCAGGAACATCCTCCTTACCACCTCAGTCATACTTTCTCCCAGTTGTGCCTGGACCTTGCTATCACCCAGAATAATGTCACTTCTGTGGTCATAACTCTGGCATCCCACTCCTGGCTCCCATTACTCCACTCCCACTACGACATCTTTGAGTGGGTGTAGACACCTAGCCCCTTCAACTCTTCCTTTTCCCAGCTGACCATCTGACTGGCTGCCATGGTTCCCTCAGGTCTTTGTTCTTTTCAGAACCTATGCAGCAAACATTCAAAACTGGATCAGAACTGTAATTGGACATCTCTGTGCCTCCTCATAGGCCCAGATCACTGACAACTCCTGGAGAAAACTAGTGCCTGAGAAATTATGATAGTAGTAGCTACCATGTATTGATTGCTTATTATGTGCCAGGGACTGGCTAACCGATATACATGCATTGAATTACTTAATCCTCACAACAGATACTTTATTACCCCCATTTTACAGGGGAGTAAACTAGGGTTCAGAGCCACTGAGTAATTAAGAAGTATTTCTGAGGCTCTGTGGTAAGTAAGTAGCCAAGGTCTGAATCCAGGTTTGATTGTAGGGCCTTCACTGTTAATTACTACTCATTCATTTATCTCTTGGTCCCTGCTCTCAAAGAGCTTATGCTCTAGTGGATGGTGACTGACAGTAAGCAAGCAAACAATCCAACAGGAGAGTCACAGCTTGTGCTAAGTGCTTTGCAGGAAATAAACAGAGTGTGTGGGGATGGGTGGGCCAGGGGCTCTTCTACATAGAGTCATCAGGGAAGGCTTCCCTGAGGAGGTGACATTTGACCTCAGACCCAAGGATGAGGAGACAGACTTGCAGATTGTTCCAGGCAATGGGAAAAACCCATGCCAAGGCCTTCAGGAAGGAGTAGACTGGGCATGTTCAGAGATCAAAAGAAGCGAGTGTGGCTGAAAGAGGAGGATGAAGTGAGGTCCAAAAGCATCAGGACAACTCATGGAGGAACTTGGTTTAAGGGAAGTGTTTACATTTTATTTTTAAACACAATGGGAAACCATGAGAAGAGATTTTTTTTTTTTTTTAAGGCAGGGAAATAATGTGAGATAAATTAGATTTTTAAAGCTCACTCTGGCTGCTGTGCAGAGAATAGATTACAGAGGAGCAAGAATGGAAAGAGGAAACCAGTTAGGAAGGTAGTATAAGCCAGGTATGCTCAACACATAGGAAGGAGGTCTTGACGAGTTTGCAAGTATTTGGCAGTGACTGGAGATGAGAAACAGGAGGTGGGGGAAGCATGGGAATAGACAGCTGAGGTGAAGTGGAGGAAAAGATCACTGGGTGTGAGGAGGTCAAGGAATTAAGAGATCTTGTTGGTGGATGGGTCACGTCGTGGATGTCAGAGCCCCTGAGAATGATGGCAGGAGTGCATGGATGGAGGGCCTATTATGGGGGTGGCAGTAACAGAAGAAGAGAGTGAGCCAGAAAAAAGACTTCAGTAACTGGGGAAGCATCCATGAGGTCAGTGGAGATAATAACAGGAGGGGTGGTAGAGACAGAAGGCGTGAGCTTCCAAGAAGAATAGAAATGTCCCAGTTGGGGGCAGGGAGGACTCAACCCCACCTGGCCCTAAGGAATGTGGAATGTGAGACAAGCCACTCTATACTTGAGAGGACTGCAGGGAAAACTAGGTCACAAATAAGTTAATATTTGTGAAGCACTTAGAATCGTGCCTGGCACATCATGTTTGTTAAATAAATAAAAATTAATTAATGCAGATTCAGAGGTGTAGAGAACATTAAGAGGAGAGATTGAGGATATGGGAAAGTGTGCACCATGCAGATCTTCCCTCCACAGATTCATGGTCTCCCAACACAGCCACAGTCTGTGTGTTTCTAGCAAGCTGTCTCTCGTCCTCCCTCCAGTGACTAATCCCAGCCCTCACCAGTCTCCTGAACCCCTCCTTCACTCTCAACAGCCGATCTTGCCTGAGGCGAGTGAAGCATGGTGTCTAACTTCACCCCTGTGCTCAAGTGCATTCACCTCTCTTTCTCTCTTCCCCCATTCACAGGATGGCCTCTTCAGGCCAACCTGAACCATTACCCCCTCTCAGAGACCTGTCCACACTTCTTCTTGTCTCTTCTATGTCTCCCTCTCTACCGGCTTCTCAATGCATAAACATGCTCAAGGCTCCCATTACAAACAGATAAGAACTCTCCTTTGTCCCTTTGTCCCAGCTAGCGGCCAAGCAGTCCTTCATTCCCCTTCTTCCCCAAACTCCCAACCTCCCATTCATTCTTCAACTGGCAGCAGTCAAGCTCTCCTCCCCCCACCCCTACCCCACACTCACTCACCCAGTTTTCCTTACAGACGAATGTACTCTCACGCTGGCCAAATTCAGGGGGCATTTTCCAATCCTTTCCTACCCTGACTCCTCAGCTGCTTTTGACACCGATGACTGCTTCTTCCCTCCTTCTGGAAATGCACTAGTCTCTTTGCTGTCTTGATGGTGTCTCTCCTCTTACCTCTCTACTGGTTCCTCTTTACTCTCCTTGTTCAGTATTTCCTGTGTGCTCTGCCCTGCTCTTGGCACTGAATCCACCTTTTGGGCTGATCTCAACCTCTTCTGTGGCTACAGAGGCCTTCTCGGTGTTGATGGCATCCACATCTCTCTGTAACCTGCCTTTTCCCCAACTGTCTGCTGCACCTCACCTCCTGGATGTCCCACTGTTCCAGTAAACTCAGCCAGGTCAAAGCTGAAAGCCTTTATAAACCACTCCTTTTTCTGTGTTTCTCATCTTAGTGATTGTTACCACCATCCACTCAGTCCTCTAAGCTAGGAATCTGGGAGTCAACCAAGACTCATCTCTCACTCTCCATATCTACTCAGAGCTAACACCTCCCACTGCTTTACTTCTTAAATACTTCTTAAATTTGTACCAGCTCATAGTCTACATTGCTACTGCCTAATTCCAGGTTTTTCTCATCTACCGCAAGATCTTTTACAAGATGATTGCAAGAGTATCTTGGCTAAACACATGTTTTGTCTTGGATTTGAATCCAGGCTCCAGTGCTCACTAGCTTTGTTACCTTGGATGACTCACCCTTTTTTAGTCTATTAACATAAACATAAAGCACAAAGCATAGCACCCAGCACTTAGTACTTAATAAATGGCAACTGGATGATGATGATGATGATGATGATGATGATGATGCTGCCATACCCTGTCTGCTGTCTCACCATGTTCAAATTCATCCTCCACACAGAGGCAATGAGGAGGATAAAATGTAAACCTGGCTGTACCATGCTCCTACTGCTCCCTATTGCTATTGGGATAATTTCTAAGTTCCTCATGTGGCCCATGTGGCCCTCCATGACTGGCCCCTGCCTCTCTCTCCAGACTTCTCTTGCATTTCTTGCCTTGGACTTGGTCTCCAGCCATCTCAGACTGCTTCCCTACTTACATGATGCTGTTTCTGGCCACCTTCTGTGTCTGGAACACCCTTCCTCTTCTCCCTGCACTTCTCTTTGGTTAGGCTAACAATGATTTATCCAGGAAGATTTAGCTTACAACATTTCTTCTGAAGCATTTCCTGGCTGTTCTCTTCTCCCACCCTGGGCCAGATGCCCCTTCTGTGCATTTCCTTATCACTGCATGTACAGTCTTCTTTATGTTAATAATAAATAATATAATACCCTGCAATATATAGTGGTTGCCATGAGTCAGCATGTGAGCACTTCATATTTAATCCTCCCTCCAGCACCCTGTGAAGTCTGTGCTGTCTCCATTTTACAAAGCAAGGATCCTTGGCTCATAAAAGTTAAGTAACTTGTCAGGGGTCATGCTGACTGACATAGATGACTGACCTAAGAATTGAACCCAAACAGCCGAACTCCAGGACCCATGCCCTTATCATTATACTATTTACTTCTCTAAACTCTTTCTGTGACTTTTTTTTTTTCTCTGTAGATTTGGAAGTATTTTAGAGATAGGCACTGTGTTTTATCTTTGTATCGCTAGAGCTTTGCACAAATTTGGCAAGAGTAGGCAGTAAATGTTTAATGACTTAATGGGTGGAGGGGCTAGTTGCACATTTTCTATGAGAAGGGTTTGTAAACACCTGTGGAAGGTGAGCCTGTGTTTGTACACACTGTGAGGAATGCAGATCTGTCTGCTCTCCTGAGAGAGATCAGGGATGTGTTTCCACTCAGTTGTGAAAGGTGAGGCCTTTTACACCTGTTGGCAGGACAAGATGTACGTGCCAACCAGAGAGGTTTCAAAATGAAGTGTACAATTGCAAGAAGGATTGGCATCCTTGGACGGCATGAGGAGGGATACACTGATTTTGCCCACCCCTCCTTCCTTTGACTCCCCCTCCTCCCTGGTCAGATGCCTCCAGAACTACATCCCTGCCCAGAGCCTGACGCTGTCATGTCCGGTGTGTCGGCAGACGTCCATCCTCCCCGAGCAGGGTGTCTCCGCACTGCAGAACAACTTCTTCATCAGTAGCCTCATGGAGGCCATGCAGCAGGCACCTGATGGGGCCCAGGACCCCGAGGACCCCCACCCCCTCAGCGCGGTGGCTGGCCGCCCCCTCTCCTGCCCCAACCATGAAGGCAAGGTGGGCCCAAGCAGGCCCAGTGAGGCCAGGACTTGGGGTGGAGGGGGAGGAGAGGTTGGGGGAGGGGCTGAGTGGCCGTGGGTGAGAGGGTGTTTCTCTGGATGAGTGGTCCAGGTAGGGGATGCACCTGGAAGGCGAGGGGCAAGGAGGGCAGATGGGGAGGGGAGAAGACAAAGAAGCTTGGGGTGTAGCCGTTGCCTGACTGGAGTGCTTATGCCACCAGACGATGGAGTTTTACTGTGAGGCCTGCGAGACGGCCATGTGCGGCGAGTGCCGCGCGGGGGAGCACCGAGAGCACGGCACCGTGCTGCTGCGCGATGTGGTGGAGCAGCACAAGGCGGCCCTGCAGCGCCAGCTCGAGGCGGTGCGCGGCCGGTAGGAGCCTGCTGGGGACCTGGGCTGGGGGGGCCATCGGCGAGCGTCTCAACCGGGGCAGCGGGGCAGGGGAGGGACGTTGGGGAGGCTAGAAATAAAATTCTTAGGGAAGGCAGGGAGGTCGAGGTAGGGCGTCTCCTAGAGGGCACAGTATAGGGTGCCCCCTGAGAAGGACCGGTTTGGTGAGGGCATCCTCAAGCAACCCGGGTATGAGATGTTTCCCTTCCCCAGACTGCCACAGCTGTCCGCAGCTATCGCCTTAGTGGGGGGCATCAGCCAGCAGCTGCAGGAGCGCAAAGCAGAGGCCCTGGCCCAGATCAGCGCAGCCTTCGAGGACCTGGAACAGGCGCTGCAACAGCGCAAGCAGGCTCTGGTCAGCGACCTGGAGGCCATTTGTGGGGCCAAGCAGAAGGTGCGTGTGTTCACCCTTCCCTACCACCACCCACTGTGACATGGCTGTATTGCCTCCACGCTTTCTCTGCTTTCCACACCTGGGCAACCCTTTCCCTAGACTATACGTTCTGCCTCCCGACACGGTCCCATTGGTACCGCGGTATCGGTCTCCTGCCCATACTCACCTTCTTGCAATTCTTTCATGCTATAGTACCGTAAGTTCCTAAGGAATCACAGAGACCCTCTCTGCGCGACCAACCTTCCCCTGTCCCCTCCTCAGGTGTTGCAGACCCAGTTAGACACACTGCGTCAGGGGCAGGAACATATCGGCAGCAGCTGCAGCTTCGCGGAACAAGCCCTGCGTCTGGGCTCGGCCCCGGAGGTGTTGCTGGTGCGCAAGCACATGCGAGAGCGGCTGGCCGCGCTGGCGGCTCAGGCCTTCCCCGAGCGGCCACATGAGAACGCGCAGCTGGAACTGGTCCTCGAAGTCGATGGGCTGCGGCGATCGGTGCTCAATCTCGGCGCGCTGCTCACCACGAGTGCCACTGCACATGAGACCGTGGCCACGGGCGAGGGCCTGCGCCAGGCGCTCGTGGGTCAGCCCGCCTCACTCACCGTCACTACCAAAGACAAGGATGGGAGGCTGGTGCGCACAGGCAGCGCGGAGCTGCGCGCGGAGATCACGGGCCCCGACGGCACGCGCCTTCCTGTGCCGGTGGTGGACCACAAGAACGGCACGTATGAGCTGGTGTACACGGCACGCACTGAAGGCGAGCTGTTCCTCTCAGTGCTGCTCTACGGCCAGCCGGTGCGTGGCAGCCCTTTCCGCGTGCGTGCCCTGCGTCCTGGAGACCTGCCACCTTCCCCAGACGACGTCAAGCGCCGCGTCAAGTCCCCCGGCGGCCCCGGCAGCCACGTACGCCAGAAGGCGGTGCGCAGGCCCAGCTCCATGTACAGCACAGGTGGCAAACGGAAGGACAACCCCATTGAGGACGAACTTGTCTTCCGAGTTGGTACAGATGGCTGAGGGCTGAGCCAGATGGGGGCGGGCAGTGGGCAGGGTAGATCTGGGAGGGAGGCTCAAAATGACCTAAGAGTGAATTCTTTTTTCCCCCCTCCCCTGCCTTCCCCACAGGAAGTCGAGGAAGGGAGAAGGGTGAATTCACCAATTTACAGGGCGTGTCGGCAGCTAGCAGCGGACGCATAGTGGTAGCAGACAGCAACAACCAATGTATCCAGGTAAGCATCTTTCCTGCTCTCCCCTGACCCAATAAAGGTTCTCAAACTATAGCCTCCTGAAAAAACAGGGTACAGGTCACCTCCTGAAAGGTGAACCAGTCCTTAAAGATAGTATCAGTCCTTAAAGAGTAATGAATCATAGCACCACCCCGCACCCACCCACTTCCACTGGCCACACTATCCAATACCCTGGCAGTTAGGCCCCAGGGTTTTCCTGTGCTTGCAGCCTCTACCTCCCAGGCTGGAGCTCAGGCCAGACCAGCTCCTGGACCCCGAATATCTGGTTCATTCTTCACCCCTCTGTCTCCATTTGAGCCTCCACCTGGCTGGCTTACTTTCTCCCCTTTTCTCTACGTGGTCAGGATGCAGGCTCTGCCCTCCCCTGCTTCCTTCTCATGCCAGCCTGCCTCCAGAGTATCTGTGTGGGTCTCTGAAAACATTTGGTTTGGCTACCCCCAAATGGGGGTAACTTGTGAAAAGAGGTGTCTTCCAGAGGCTGCAGTGTAACCTCACAGGTGGTCCTGCTCTCCGTGCTCCCAGTCTCTCACATACCTGATTCAAGCATCTGCCATACAAATGGACGTGGCCATGCTGCGCTTTGAGCTCCTTAAAGCCAGGAAGCGTGGTTTTCTCTCTGTATTCCATAGAGTGAGCCCAGAGCCTAGTGACAGGCACCAGCTTGGCAAACATGGTATAGCAGTTAAAAGCTCAGGCTCTGAAACCAGACACCTGGGCTTGAATCCTACTCTGCCACTTACTGACAAGTCATGTGACCTTCCTAGCTTCTGAGAACTCATGTGTAAAATTAGGAAAAGAATACCTCATGGAGTTGCTGGGAACGTTAAAATGACATAATGCACTGTGCGTGACACCTGGTGAACCTTCTAATGTTAGCTATTGTTAAAAATATCATTGTCCAGGTGGAGACTGTAAATAAAAGCCAGGAGGTGGGAAAGTGCTGGAGGAGGTTGTTCAGGGAACTGGAAGGATCCCAGCCGGCTAGAGGTGGATTACTATTAGAAGCCCAGTAGCTGAGGTAGCATTGTAAATGGTTTTAGAGAGGATGCTGTGGAATTTTAATTTTATCCTGTGCAGGATTGTTTCTAACTACCATGGACTTCATTCAGTTCTTGCAAACATTGTATCAGGTGGCAAAACTTTTCTTGAGGATTCTTACTTCTCTACACCTATACATTTAAAATGTTTTTAATGTTTATTTATATCTGAAGGGGAGAGATACAGAGCATGAGTGGGGAGGGGCAGAGAGAGAGGGGAACACAGAATCCAAAGCAGGCTCTGTCAGCACAGAGCCTGATGCGGGGTTCGGACCCACAAACCACGAGATCATGACCTAAGCTGATGTCAGACGCCCAACCAACGTGAGCCACCAGGTGTCCCCCTACACCTATACATTTAAAGTCCTTCCTAACCCTGACTGAGTACCCCTGTCACACTTCCAGCTCTGCCAAAGGTCTGTCACCTTAGTGTCAGCTCCTCCCAACCCCTGCTTTCCATGTAGCAGGCTGAAGGTGCCAGGAACTTTTCCATGACTACATTCCCTGTACTGTCCCACCTGCTTTGATTCCTCTGCTATTCCTAAGAGCAGAGGAATGAAGAGGTGCAGGGTAGCACATGGCAGCATTTGGGTCCAGCCCAGATAGCGAGGGAGGGATGAGGTGAGTAGGGCTGGTGCCAGGTCCCTACTCAGTCCCACCCTTCACCTTCTAGTTCTTTTCCTTCTTCTTATGCCAGGGATGCCTTCTGGCACAAGAGCTGAGATTCGGGAAGCCTTCCCAGGTGTGCACACACATGAGTGCTCGCATGCACACAAAGATGCATGTTGCTTTGTCCCCCTGATGAGGGGCTGGGGAATTGAGAAGGAGGGCCTGGAGCAGCCCCCCTCCCCTCCAGACACCCGCCACTCCTATGGCAGCCCTTCTTCTCATTCCTATTCCCATCAGCACCCCAGCGGCATAACCACTAGGACCTGGACTCTCAGATCCCCGAGCTGAGTTTCTGCTTCTTTTATTTTGGGGTCCCCCAGCTTGGTAGGGACCGGGCCCCAGGTGGATGTTGCCTTCCCACCTCACTTCCCAAACAGTGAGATTTGGTGACCTTGTGAACTTTTCCTCCTTTGGACGGTCTGTGGTGACAGCTGAGACAAATCCCTTCATTGTGCTGAATCAGCATCAGCTGACAGAAGGGAAAAATATTTTGTGATTTTGAATGAAGAATTTTATTTGTATATATTATATCCGTGTGTAATCATCTTAGTCCAGAAATTTTATCAGCTCTTCTGTGAAGACTTCCTCGTTTCCTTCAGGAAGAATATTAATCACATTCTCCTTTGAGTTCCCTCCGCCTTTGCTATCACATTTTTCATACTTTACCAGAATCACTAGCTTGTTTTGTTTTGTTTTGTTTTGTTTTATTAGTCTGTCTCCCCTCAACTAGACTCAGATCCTGAAGTTACTTAGTGCTACTGTGGTATAGGAGAGAGATGTTAAGGACCAGACTAGGGCACCAGCAGATTCTAGAGAGGTTAAGAAAACAAATGTGTCAGGTGATAATGGGCCATCACATGTCAAAGGAGAAGAAGGGGTCAAGAACGGCAGGACTTGGTGCACCGGGTAGCTGGTGCTGCCTTTCAGGAGCAAGCCTGGGTATAAGTTGATGAATTCTCTTGCACACATGATGAGTGTGATATGGCTGTGTGGCACCCTAGTGGTGATGGCCAGTTCTGTCTGAGCTTGAGCTGAGGAATTCATGTACTTGTTGCTGTACCAGTGCTGCAAATGCAGTAACAAATAAGGCAGACAGTCCCTGTTCCACCTGAGGCTTACATCCTTTGGAGTCAAGGGTGTTTAGCAGTTAGTTCCAGAAGTGTCATTTGTTAGCAAAAGAACTGTAAAGCATGTATCATGGAGGCCTACCTTTATGCGTATATATTGATTTAAGGGCTGGAGTTGGTCATTAAAGGCTTTTCTGAAGAAGCGACCTGGAAATTTCTAAGAATCAAAAGATGAGTAGGAGTTGGCTAGGTGTCAGGGGTGGGATAGGATAGGATGGGAAGAGCCTACTCCATTCCCCCTCACCCCTACTCCAAGCCTCAGCGTTGAGCCGGAGACTGAGCTGTTCAGACTGGAGGAGGCACACGTGCAGCCTCATTGCTGATCTGGCAGCACCTTTAGTCCCTCTTGCAAGATGGTGCCTCCCTCTCGTGCTAGCTAGTGCTGGCCTGCCACTGGGGACCAGGGCAGACCCCCGGGCTGTGCTGGCCTGCCAGCTGAGGGCATGATAGAAGTCCACATCAGAGGGAGGACTAGTTCAAACAGCCCTGCAGGCATGAGAGATGGAGCAGGGGCAGGGAGCCTAGCCCACTTAGGGGGAGCAGGTCTGGATGGAAGGGCAAGGGCAAGGCCCAGAACTTGAGTTCCCCATGGCTGCTCCTGGCTCTGACTCATCTTGTGTCCCTGGAGTCTATAACAAAGCAGATCATGTGAGACTTGTGTAGTGAGTGATGTTTTGGCTGTGAAGGAGAAGCAAGAGGCTATAGAGGGAGGGAAAATTGAAGGATGGGAAGACCTGAGTATGTTGGGTGGCTAAAAGAGAAGGTAGGAGAGGGGAAAAGGTCAGAAGGTTCACTCTGTCCAGGAGGAAGGTTACCTTGTCAGTCCCTTGGCCTGTATGTGCTCATCCTTGTCCACCACCCTGCCCTTTCTTGTGTGCTACCAAGTCCTGTTGTCTTCCTCCCATGTCTCCTGAGTCCATCTTCACTCCAGCAAGTACCCTGGTCAAAGCCATCATCACTTCTCACCTGGACTAGTGCAGTGCCTCTGGCTACCCAGCCAGTGTCCAGTGTTGACCCCTCCCTGCAGCCAAAGTGCTCTTTCTTAAAAGCGTCCATGTGGTTTTTTCAATACCACCAAGCAACTCTCAGTGGACATTGACCAGGTGTCCTGCAAATTTAACTCCGTTTTGATACTGTTTACCTATAGAGATAGCATCACTTCCCACAAGACTGCCCTCACATCAGATGCCAGTCACAAGTCTGGGTTGTTACTTGTGCTTCTTACTGACCAGCTATAAATTGGAGTGTCATAGGACCCCCTCCTCAGGTTCTATTAATTTGCTAGAGTGACTCATGGAACTCAGAGGAGCATTTTATTCTGTTTGCCAGTTTACTACAGAGGATACTATAAAGCATACAGACGAACAACCAGATAGGGAAGTACAGAGGGTGAGGTCTGGAAGATTCACTACTGCAGGAACTTTGGTCCCTGTGGAATTGGGGTGCGCCACCCTCCCGGCACCAACATGGAGGCACTTCAGATCTGTACCATTCCCCTCTTCTCCTTCTCAGAGGTTGGTGGGTAGGGCTGAAAGTTCCAACCCTTTAATCATCAGGTCTTTCTGGTGACCAGCCTCATCCTGAAGCTTCATAGGGGCCCCACCCTAAGTCACCTAAGTCACAAGGGGCTCCTTGTGAATGACAAAAGACAATCCTATTAATCAGGAAATTCCAAGAGTGCCAAGCACTGGGGACAAAGACCAAATATATTTCTTGTTATACCACAAAAGCAGATCTCATCTTGTCACTCCTCTGCCCAGAAATTTTCAGTGAATTCTCATTATACCCAGGGGGAACTTTACTCCTGCTGTTCATGGGAGTGCTCCCTGCAATCCAGCCTCACTGGACGAGCAGTGCCCATACTGCACCCTGTGCCTTTCACACACTGTTGACTCTGCTTAAAGTGCCTTTCCACCTCCTTTACTGGCCAGCTTTGGTTCATCTCTTGGCATCTTTATTAGGCTATTAGCTCAGATATTCATCTTTCAGAGTCTTTCCTGGCCAGTCCCCCTCATCTCTCTCTTATTCTTTTTTTTTTTTTTTTTTTTTTTTTAAGACACAGAGTGTGAGCAGGGGAGAGGTAGAGAGTGAGGGAGATACAGAATCTGAAGCAGGCTCCAGGCTCCGAGCTGTCAGCACAGAGCCCAATGCGGGGCTCAAACCCACGAACCATGAGATAATGACCTAACCTGAAGTAGGATGCTTAACTGACTGAGCCACCCAGGTGCCCCATATTCCCTCTCATATTCTTACAGCCCTGTTCATACCTGTGCTACATGTCACCTCAGGTCTGCGGCCTTGTCTGATTCTTCACTGTACCCCCAGCATGGTGTCGGTAAATGTTTGTTGAATGACTGAATGAACGGGGGGGGGTCTCCTCCCTCAGGATCTTGCTCCCTTCCCTCTGTGCCCACAGTCTCTCCCCTCCTCCCCGCTCCCTCCCTTGCTCCTCTGCTCCAGGTTTTCTCCAATGAAGGCCAGTTCAAGTTCCGCTTTGGGGTCCGAGGGCGCTCACCTGGGCAGCTGCAGCGCCCTACAGGTGTGGCAGTGGACACCAATGGAGACATTATTGTGGCAGACTATGACAACCGTTGGGTCAGCATCTTCTCCCCTGAGGGCAAATTCAAGGTGAGAGGCCTACTGTCACTGTGCTCTGCATTCCTAATGGCCAGCTCAGGTGACCATTCTAGTGCCTCCTGCTGGTCAGGGTCTGACCATCCCCAGCCCAAGGTTCTCCTTTAGTGTCCATCCCCAGCCCAAGGTTCTCCTTTAGTGTCAGGCTGGGACTACTCTCCCGACAAGGCAGGATAAAGGCCCTAATGGGTATCCCCTTCTTCCAGACCAAGATTGGAGCTGGCCGTCTCATGGGCCCCAAAGGAGTGGCCGTAGACCGGAATGGACATATCATTGTGGTCGACAACAAGTCTTGCTGCGTCTTTACTTTCCAGCCCAATGGCAAGCTGGTTGGCCGTTTTGGGGGCCGTGGTGCCACTGACCGCCACTTTGCAGGTATTGGGGAATAATTCAGAGATCTATTCTGATACCCCAGTCCCAGAGAACTACCCCGGATACCCCAGCTTCAACTACCCCCCCCCGCGAGTTGGCTCCAGAGGACCCCCTCCCTTCACTATACCTTGGTACCATACCTGTCAGCCTCTGAGACCCCACCCCTTTTCCAACGCCCCAGCTTTATCATCCCAGATATTCTTCTCCATCCCATGCAGTATCCCATTTTACTGCCCTAGAGACTGCTTTGTATTTTCAGGGCCCCATTTTGTGGCTGTAAACAACAAGAATGAGATTGTAGTGACGGATTTCCATAACCATTCAGTGAAGGTCAGTGTCTTTCTTCCCTCTATGACCGCTGTCCTGACATCTTTTCCTCTTTCACAAGACTGCTCTCTCCCTCACCATTTTCCCCCCTTGAGATCATTCATTTGAACAATAAACATTTATGGCATGGCTACTTTGTCCCAGGTGCTATGCTAGAAGCTGGGGATACAGCGATGAATAAAGCAAATACGCTGTGTTCTTTGTTATGGTTTAGTAGGGGAGAGGTAAAGCAGCATATTGCTGTGTATTATTATATTACAGTATGATGTGATAGATTCTGTGGTAGGGCAGTGTAGGGCACTGTGTGAGGGCATGGTAGAAGAAATTGATTCAGGTGAGACTGAGAACCACCTAAAGCAGCAGGGGAACTAACCGGAAGGGAGAGAAGGAGGAAAGGATTTGAGGCAAGGAGGACAAGAGGACCAAGATTTGGAGATGGTCCCTTAACAGTGTGTTCGAGAAACCACCAGTTGTTCAGACTGGGTTTAAAGAGGGGAGTATGGATCAAGTGTGGATGAATCTTGTGAACCCTGTTAAGGGGCTTGCTCTCTTCCTAAGAGTTATGGGGAGTCACTGAAGGGTTGCAGGCAGCGGAGTAATGCAGTGCTATGTCTTAGATCACTCTGGCTGGGGTGAGACTGGTATCGGGATGATCCGTCTTTTGTAGTAATCTAGATGAGAAATGTTGAGGACCGCTGCAGGGGCAATATATACAGTAGGGTGCAGTTTTGAGAGAATCAGCAATTTGTGTTAATTCACTGGCCGTCAAGCAGAGGAGAAGGTGGAGTTGAGAACGACTCATGGCCAGATGGGCATTGCCATTAAAAAAAAAAAGAAAAAAACGCGGGGAAGTTGAGCTGTTAGATTTGATAAGCCCAAGGTACATTAGCTGGACCTATTCAGTAGGCAGTGGGAAACATGGATGTGAAGCCTGGGACGAAGAACTGGGCTGGAGCTGTAGACGTGGGGGTCCCCAGCCCTGGGGCTTCACCCTCTCCTCCTTGAAGGCTCTGCCCGAGGCCAGGTCCCCAGTCCCCAGCCCTTTCCCCTGCCAGGTGTACACTGCCGACGGAGAGTTCCTCTTCAAGTTTGGCTCCCATGGAGAGGGCAATGGGCAGTTCAATGCCCCCACAGGAGTAGCAGTCGACTCCAACGGGAACATCATTGTGGCCGACTGGGGCAACAGCCGCATCCAGGTAAGGCCCAGGGATGGCATGGGGCTGAGGCTTCCTGCTGTGCTCCGTGCACCAGCCCCCCCCCCCCCCCCCGCAACTCCCCTGCCACACCCCTGCAAATGCCTCTCATCCACCTGATCTCACCTCTCCCTCCATTGTCCACTCATTCCCCAGGTATTCGACAGCTCTGGCTCCTTCCTGTCCTACATCAACACGTCTGCAGAGCCACTGTATGGCCCCCAGGGCCTGGCACTGACCTCAGATGGACACGTGGTGGTGGCCGATGCTGGCAACCACTGCTTTAAAGCTTATCGCTACCTCCAGTAGCTGCACAGGGGCCCTGCCTGGCTCATGGAGGGACAGACATGGGGGGATTGGACAAGAGGGTCTGGCCGGGAGTTGGGCCGGACCTGGCAGCACTGAATGTGGGCTGTGGGCGTGGGTGCGCCCAGTGCCCTCCCTCTCCCCGTCTCCCAACCCCACGGTTGCACTTTATTTATTCGGTTCTTGCTTTGGTGACTGGGTGGGCCTGGACTGTGGTCCCAAGGATGTGTGCAGAGCTTCACCCTTCCCCCTCTCCCCACCTTACACGCCTGCCCTGTCCCCTCAGTCTGCCCCCCACCCCCCAGCCTGGGGCCAGAACAGCCTCTCACTCCAGGGCAAAAGTCCCTCTGGTTGTCTCCCTACCACACCATACACACTGACAGAGACAGCAATACCCCACCCCCCATATTAAGTAAATGTGTTCACCAAGATGGTTTTGTTGCTTTCTTGTGGGGTGGGGCTGCAAGGGTATGGGAGGGTGGGACTCACTCTGAACTAAAAGGAAGCAGGCAGGCAGGTGATCCAGAATCCTAAGAGCCCTGATGTTTTAAAGTTTCAGGAGTAGAACACAAGAGAGGGTGAACCCCTGGGACTCTTAGCCACCTGCCAAGTCCCTGTCCCTGGGCCCATGTCTCCTGCAGAAATAGTAAGTCCTTTGGCTGTGTGCCCTACAGCTGAGAAGGAGCTTGGGAAAAAATGACCCTTGCCCAGAACCCAGCCAGCAGCTGCAGGGAGAACAGTTTGAGGGTATGACAGTAATTCCTGAAGCCCAGGCCTGGGTTGGGGACCTTGGGGCTATCCCAGGTGGAAGCCAGGTGTGGGAGACTCCATGGCCAATTTTCAAGCTCACTGCTGAAGCTGTGGAGCCCTGCTTCATCCTCCTGTTCCCCATTCCATGATCATCGCCCCTTCTCCACAGTGGAATGAGAATCCTCATACCCCTCCTGAGTTCTAGTCCCCTGGAGTTGACTACCAGTTCCAGAGATAATTATAACCAGCACTCAGTGATTTGGGAGTCAGGGGCTCTGACTTCTCCCTCTACAAAAGGCTGAGGCTCAGAGGAATAGGGCATATGGCTGATGAAGGGCAGAGCCCGGACTGGAATCTGTAGCTGTCATACTCCTAATCTGAAAGCTGTAGCACTTAACTCATCCTTACATTCCTTGCACCTGGTGTAGTAACCGGCAGAGAAGGCACTCCACAAGGTTTGGGGAAGGACAGATCAGGGAAGGTTGGTTATGAGAAGCCATGGGAAAGCTCGACATTGTCCTGGTGTATGATTCCTGGGACTAGGATGGGAGGACCTGTCCACGGAGACCATGGGGGCTTTATAGAGATCAAGGGAGCACCACGCAGACCACATGGAAGTCTTGGTTATTTTCACCTCCCTGAGCCTCTTTGTCCCCACCAGTTGGGACCTGCTAGGCAGGTGTAGGGACAGATGAACTCTCTGAAGTTCTAGGGCAAGTGTTCTTATGGGGCCTGCACTTCTGGCTCCAATTATGAGTAGGACTGCCTAGACCCATGCCCTGACCAGCATGGATAGTGTACTCAATTATCAGTCACTCGGCACCAGTGCAGTCTTCCCCTGGGAGCTCTCAGGTGATAGTTTATTCCTCCTGCATTCCCTTCTTTATATTTATTTTTTTATTGAACTATGGTTGACACATAATGTTATCTTAGTTTCAGGTGTATGTACTCCCTTCTTGACAAAGCACCAGCAGTGGCATTGAGGATGGAAGCTCAAAGTTCCCAGCCCTCAACTCTCACACGCTTACATCTTGACACCTAAAAGTAGCAGGGGAATAAAATGGCAATAAAAATGAAGTCCTTTGGGTGGGAAGCCCCAGATGGCTTTCCTACCAGCACAAGAATAGGCTGCTGGGGCTGATTTCCATAGATACCAGATTAGGTTGTCTGCCTAAGCCTTGCAGAAGATGCCTCAGGGTAGGGTTACTCACTTCCTCTTAGACTTGATCACAGTGGGCATTTTTTCTCCCAGTTCAGGCCATGGGTCCAGAAGTAGGCAGAAGTGGTGTCTGGAAGTGGAGGCTATGCCTTCACTTGGTTGGCATGTCTTAAATAATCTTTACAGACTTGGATATTGCAGCAGAACCCTTGCTGGGACAGGTCAGAAAGTTATTCTGTGGTCCTGCAAGGACTCACACCTGCTTATGTAGGTCAATCAGGTGATTGCAGAACAGCCTTCTGGACATATGTGGCCTGTGGGCTCATGTATTCATTCAGTAAGTGCTTGTATGCACTTAGTATCAGTCAGAGTGGTGGGCCCTGAGAGTACAGACAGAACTGTTCTTTGCCCTTATGAAGTTGATAGTATAGTGGGGAAGGCAGGCAAAAAAGTAAACACAGGAAGTAAATGTATAGTGGCAGTTTGTGTTAAAGCTGTGATGGAAATGAATAGAATGCAATAAATAAAAGAATGTGATGTTAAATGGGGTAGGCAAGGAAGGCCATATATATATATATATATATATATATATATATATATATATATATAACAATTTTCTTTTTTTTTTTTTTTAAAGAGAGCACAAGCAGGGAAGAGGGGCAGAGAGGGAGAGTCTTAAGCAGGCTTGACACTCAGTGGGAAGCCCAATGCAGGGCATAATCCCACAACCCTGGAATCATGACCTGAGCCAAAATTAAGAGTTGGTCACTCAAGGAGCACCTGGATGGCTCAGTCAGTTAAGTGTCCAACTTCGGCTCAGGTCATGATCTCACGGTTTGTGGGTTCGAGCCCTGTGTTGAACAAAGAGTTGGTCATTCAACCCACTGAGCCACCCAGGTGCCCCCAAATAACTCCTCTTTGAGCAGTGACCTGCAGCCTGGGGTGGGTGGTGGGTAGGGAACCACCTGTGTTAAGAAGAGGAGGTAGAGGGGCATCTGGTTGGCTCAGTCGATTAAGCATCTGGCTTTTGACTTCAGCTCAGGTTATGATCTCACAGTTTGTGGATTCAAGCCCCACATCAGGCTCCATACTGGCAGTGTAGAACCTGCTTGGGATTCACTCTCTTCCTCTTTCTCTGCCCTTCCCTTCTCATGTGCTCTGTCTCTCTCTCTCTCTCAAAATAAATAAACTTAAAAAAGAAGAAGAAGAAGAAGAAGAAGAAGAAGAGGTAGAGATTTCCAGATAAAGAACAGGTACAAAGGTCCTGGGGAATCAAGATCTCAGTGTTTGGGAGGACCTGAAAGGAGGCCTCCGTGTTGAGGAAGAAGGAAGGTGGAGGGAGAGAGGGAAGGAACAAGTTTGGAGAGTCAGGCCTGCATTGGATCATTTAACTCAGATAAAGGGTTTGGATTTGATCTGGAGTTTAATAGTAAACCACAGAAAGAGGTGAAAGGGTGTCTTTTGGGATGGACTGGCAGCTGGACAATGACTCTGTGGGGTGGAAAGAAAAGTGAGAAGAAAGAACAGAAGAAAATCCAACATCTCTAAACTATTCCCCTCGTAGACCAGAGATACTCTAAAATCATCTAGAGTCTTCCAGTTCTAGGATGTTTTCAAAGGAAATAATTGGGCAAAAGCACAAAGAGGTGTGTGTACCAATGTGTGTCACAGCTTTATTTATAATAGAAAATAATAATCCCAGAGAAACCTAAATGTCCACTAGCAGGGAATGGCTATATCAAGTTTTGCTTAAATATATAATGGAATATATGCATCCTTTAAAAATGCTAGTGTCCAAGATACACTAAGGAAGAAAAAAGCTTTATAAAATTATATCTTTGTTTCTGAAGGGATGTTGAGGGAATAGAAAAAGACTGGAATAGATAAAATATTAATAGTAGTGTTCCTGGCTAGTAGAATTAAAATTGATTTTTGTCTTCATGGAAAAAAAACTTTTAAGCAGAAGCATAAGGTTGTTTCAGGTATGTTTTTGAAAATTACTGTTCTTGCTATGAAGACTATTGTAGAGGGGCAGAAGTGATTTCAGTGATCAAACAAGAAATGATAATGTTTGCACTTCAAAGGAGGCAGAGAAAGTACATAAATACATAAGTACATAAGTACTCAGAAAGTAGGAACAGGATTCAATATTTATTAAACATATACTGTGTTTCAGGCACTGCTCTAAGTACTGCAGATACAATGGTGAATAAAGCAGATGACATCCCTTGTCCCATTCATTAAGGAAGTCTGGTGGGCAGTGGCGTGCTGGAGCTGGCTCATAGGGCTCACGAGGGCTCGTTGTTGAATTTTCAGGAATTTTGACAGCTGGTTGTTGCAACCCAGCCATTATTAAAAATTAAATTATGTAAATTTGAGGTTAAGTACATTTTATGAAAATCAAATGTAGTACTCAAAACTCATCACTTCCTAATATTTTTACTGCATTTTATTATTACCTGTGCTCTTGAGGTTATTTACATCTATTGTATCTGTGTGGTGGAAATGCCATATAGTAAGTAGTACGTTACTGTGCATTTTTTCATAATTCCACTTTGATGGTGTCATTTGTAGCTTGACGGTGGCCACAATAGGAGATTTATACCACAGAAATTAGCAAATGCTACAATCAGGGCTTTTTCCATTCTGGAAAGCTGGCTCTTATGTACTAGTATACCCTTTGAAAGGGTAATGAGCATACCCCAAAAGGTCAGGCAGCCAAAACTTAATCAGGGCTCTACCATTTGCTAACAATGGGATTTAGCTACAATACCTAATATTAGTTACCTCATTTATAAAATAGGACTAATAGTATCCTGTATGTATATATGTCATATATATGATTTAATGAAATAATCCATGTCAAGAACACTGCCAAGCGCATACATGTGTCCAATAGATATGAGCAAATTATTACTATATTTATTCACAGAGAAGCAGGAATAGACTATGCAGGAAGGCCCATTATGACAGAACAAGAGAAAATGTGCATGTTGGAGGAGTCAATTGGGAGCAGCTAGCTCTTTTTTTTTTTTTTTAATGTTTATTTTTTTTTTGAGAGAGAGAAAGAGAGACAGAGAGTGGGGAAGGGGCAGAGAGAGGGAGACACAGAATCCAAAGCAGGCTCCAGGCTCTGAGCTGTCAGCAGAGAGCCCAACGTGGGACTTGAACATGAGATCATGACCTGAGCCAAAGTCAGAGGCTCAACCGACTGAGCCACCCAGGTACCCTTGGAGCAGCTAGCTCTTTTTGGTGCCTGGAGCTTTATCCCAAGCCTTCTAAGTCGAGGGAAAGGAATTCAGGCTCTGCTCCCAGGAGTACACAGCTGGGCTGCAGGCCCAGCACACCCAGCATTCAGCGGGCCCCAGGAGAAATAACTGAGATCAGAGAACTCAGACCAGGGGTGGGACCGGCTAGACAAGCCATTCCAGGGGATGGTGGGTGAGTGTCCAGCTTAAATGTAGCCCATGCAATGCAAGAGGAAATTCTGTCCATGAAGACGTTTGCAGACCCACATTCAGACCCCCTTTGTGGGAAGTCTGAAAGTTGCTGGATAAGAGGATTCAGAAGACCACAAGGAAGGGATAGTTGGCTCTTTCTGGGCTTGAATTCCCCAGGAAATCAAGCAAGAGACTGAGGTTCCCAAACCTGCTCAGGGCAGCAGAGGTTTGCAGAGGAAGGGATGTACCATTAAGGCCCCACAGCCAGACTGAGAGGAGGGGGGAAAGAAGGCTGTGGAGAGGAAAACTGGCCTCCGGTTGAAGGGTGGGTGCACACTAAATCCTGTGGCCTCCAGGGGGCGCTCTGGCCCAAGTATGGAGGAGCCCTTTCTCAGCCCAGCCCAGAGGGCTGGGAAGGACTCAGGATAAGCAGAAATGGCCACCTCAAGTGAGCAAAGAAGCAAGGCCAGTCCTATTTGAGTCCCCTGAGAAGAGTTGTCTTGTGCCCTATGACCAGCACCGGAATGATCAACATACATATCCACAGCCTGGGTTCCCAAATGGACACAGTCCTCTGCCTCTTAGCTCCTGCTCAGAACTTGAGCTTGAACAGAACTGCCTGCCATGCAGAAGACTCTGCTGGTCTAGTCCCTGGGACGGTGGGGCAGGGGAAATGGGGTAGGGGGATGACGGGGGGGGGGGGGGTGGGGGGGGGCAGGGAAGGAAGAGAAAGACTCCTATAATGGTATCTAAGCCCCCTTAGGGTAGACAAGAGAATTAGGAAACAACAGTGAGAAAGTGCCACAAATCACTCTTCTAGGATAGATAGACCCAGGGATGCTGTGAAGGGGACCAGAACTGTGTGGAGAAAAAGAGCCCAAGCTGAAAAACCACCATCCAGTATGTATGCTGTTTCTCCTCAAAAAGTCCTGCTAGGCCAGAGGGGAGGCTGCTCCCCTGGGGCAGCAGGGCCATTCAGGGCCCTGATAGTACAGCTATTGAAGACCCTCACTGTGGATTTTCTGGGGGGTGTTTGTGACTCAGTGTGAAAACCTCCATTCCCCTGGTAGGCTCAGCAAAATCTAGTAGGGCATGTAGGCACAGGTCTGGAGCTACAGACAGTGGTTTGAGGGGGTTTCTGAGGAAGAGTCACTGGGTGCTCAGGAGGGAGAATTCCAGGAAGGTTATATGAGGTTTTAGAGACTCAGAGGCAAAAACAAAAAACAAAAAACAAAAAACAAAACAAAATAGGTGAAAGCAAGTCTGCGGGTAGTGCTCCCTGTGTCCAGTGCCTAGAAGCTGGGGCAGAGCAGGTCCAGCCAGGGATGCCCTGCAGTGGGGATAAGGTGTGTGTCAGGCATCTGCTATAGGAGCTCTGACCTTTTTTTAAAGTATATATATAAATTTGTATTGGTTATATACCTTGAAGTGGCATTGCAGAGTATGCATCCTAGAGTACACATATAATTACTTTTGGTAGACATTGCCAAGTAGTTTTCTTTTTTTTTTTTAATTTTATTTTTTATTTTTTAAAATTTACATCCAAATTCGTTAGCGTATAGTGCAACAATGATTTCAGGAGTAGATTCCTTAGTGCCCCTTACCCATTTAGCCCATACCCCCTTCCACAACCCCTCAAGTAACCCTCAGTTTGTTCTCCATATTTATGGTGTCTTCTGTTTTGTCCCCCTCCCTGTTTTTATATTATTTTTGTTTCCCTTCCCTTATGTTCATCTGTTTTGTCTCTTAAAGTCCTTATTTGAGTGAAGTCATATGATACTTGTCTTTCTCTGACTAATTTCGCTTAGTATAATACCCTCTAGTTCCATCCACGTAGTTGCAAATAGTAAGATTTCATTCTTTTTGATTGCCGAGTAATACTCCATTGTATATGTATACCACATTTTCTTTATCCATTCATCCATCGATGGACATTTGGGCTCTTTCCATACTTTGGTTATTGTTGATAGTGCTGCTATAAACATGGGGGTGCATGTGTCCCTTCAAAACAGCACACCTGTATCCCATGGATAAATGCCTAGTAGTGCAATTGCTGGGTCGTAGGGTAGTTCTATTTTTAGTTTTTTGAGGAACCTCCATACTGTTTTCCAGAGTGGCTGCACCAGCTTGCATTCCCAAAGGAGCCCTGACATTTGCCTATACTGCCAAGGGCTTGGGAAGTCCCGATTTTCCCACTAAGGAGGAATGATATTATAAAGGCACATTTTCATCTGTAAGTCAGGGGAGAAGACTGAGCCTGAGGGCAGAGGCCTAGTGATACATTGTTCCAGAGGTCCCAGAAATCTTTGTTTTTCTGTTGGGAGAAAACTTTGCAGAGTAGGAAAGGGATCTGAGACTTTTGCTAGGGTTATATAGGGAAATGTCAGGGGCATAGGACCATCTGAGAGGAATCAGGCCCCTTTCAGGGGGGCTAGGGAATAGGGGTCCTGGAACCTCAGCCTGGCCCATACCAGACTGCCTATATTTGTCTCCTGACTCAGCAGCCAAGTCTCAGATGAAAATGGGGCAGGCTTTGGGAGTGGCCCCAAGGAGTACTGAATTTAGCCGATACTAGAGATAGCAGGTGAGATACCAGGGCTGGAGAGAGAGAAGGATATGGGGATGGGACACTGGAGAGAGAAACAAGACCATCAGATGAAGGGCAGTGACAAGGGGACATATGACTCCTTGATCACAATATGCTTCCCATCATTAACACACCCCCAATTCCTGATATACCCCTTTCCCCAGAAGGAAAACAAATTGTCAGAAATTTGACTGCAATAATAGCAACAGTAGTCAGTACTTGAAATCCGGTCTTTTCCCCCATTCAACAAATAGTTATTGGGCATCCATTATGCACCAGGTACTATTTTAGGTGGATAGAATGTAATGGTAAACAGGATGGGCAAAACAAACAAACAAAGCAACAAATAAATAGATGAAATAATTTCAAGATTTAATAAGTGACATAAAGGAAATATGCAAGTGTCTGAAATGGCTAGATAAGGTGGTCGAGAAAGACTTCATTCAGAAGATAGCATTTAAGCAAGACTCAGCAGTAAATATTGTGAAACCCCAGTTACAGTTCTATTTATTCTGTGATGGGTAAATAAAGTACTTTTCCCTTAAGGTGGAAACTACCAAGAAAGACTAATTACTAGAAATGCAATCTGGGAGAGAGACACCTCTTTCTGCCCCATTTAGCCCTTCCCTCCCAGGTGATTCTTCAAAGCTCTTTACCAGTAGGGGTGGGGCTGGGGGCAGGACTTAGACATTTGGCAACAGCGAAATATTATTGACCCATTAAGGGCAAAGCTGAAGAGATTTGGGAATGCCCCCAGAAAGACCCTTGATAAAGCTTGGAAAAAAGCTGTTCTCTGAGTATGTCTAAGTATGTTTGTATGAATGTCTGGTTGCTAAATATGTGTAAGTATCAGTGTCTTTAGCTATCTTAGAGCAGGGCTTGACACTTAGTACACAAAAGTGGTAATTTCCTCTTCTCTCCTCCCCCATTATAGAGGTAAATCCAACCACAGAAAGGTGCTTCTCAATCCATCTATGCCCTTCCTTGACCTTATGGGCACCTGGACCCATCACCAAGGTGATGAAAGTCACAACTGGGCATCAATGGCAGGGGCTAGTTACTGCTCAAAAGTCATTGAAGGGGGATGGGGCCTCTTGCCGGGAAGAGTTAGTCTTGGACTCAGATTTCTGTCCAGACCCTGACCTTATTTGCGCTGATGTAATCAGCCAATATTGGCATAGTTCTGACAGACAGGACTTGGAGTTTCAGCAGGCTCATGGTGGGGGTGGTGCTGCTGCCATCTCTATATAGGGGGCTCATCCAGGTGCCCAGAGCTATCCTGTGGCATCTCAGCATGGCTCGTGCACTGGGAGTACCAGTTGCACTGGGGTTGTTGGGCCTGTGCTGGTCTCTGACCTTTGCCCACCCTCTTCCTCCGTGAGTAAAGCTGGGGTTGGGGAAGGACTGGGGACTGGGCTAAAGTGGGATAGGGCCAGTTTTTAGGGCCCTGCAAGTTTGAAGACAGGAGCTAAAGGAGAGGGATTTGGCCCAGTGGATCCAGACAACTATCTGTCTTGTCTCTAGGGATGGTACCCCTGGGAACGGAGCTGAAGGTGGGAGTGGGGCCAGAGTGAACCCAGATGTGACAGGTGAGGCCCCAGCTCCCTTAATCTGTCTGTCTGTCTGTGTCTCTGCATTGTATTACCTGACTGGTCTTTTACTTGTATCTCCCCACCTCCATCCCAGAACCCTGTTCGGATGGCTGGAGCTTTGATGCTACCACCCTGGATGAACATGGGGCCATGCTCTTTTTTAAAGGTAGGAGGGGCTGGGTTTGGGGCATTTGGGACTTCAGACTTGGTCCCATTCACTGAGGGTGTATCTGTCTGTGGAAGATCTCAGAAATTATCTGAGGGTATCACACACAGCTTCTCTGTAACTATCTCAGTAGGCCAAATGTTTGTTCTGGGTCCCTCAGAGTGTGTGTTTTTCAGGGGAGTTCGTGTGGAAGAGTCACAAATGGGTCCGGGAGTTAATCTCAGAGAGGTGGAAGAATTTCACCAGCCCTGTGGATGCTGCATTCCGCCGTGGTCACAACAGTGTCTTCCTGATCAAGGTACTTCTGGGCCAAGGTCAGGGCTGGGCCGGGAAGGGCTGGAATGGACATTATAGAGCCTCCCACAGGTGGCCCTAGCATGGACTCCTTACCTGTAGGTTCCAGATTTCCTCCCCCTGTGCCTTATTTTCCTGAAGAAGCTCAAGCCAAGGGAGTGTATGTGCATGTGGGCCTGGCAGGCATAGCATCCAGGGGCTATTCTTCAGGCCCAATCTTTATACAGACTTCTCTGCTACTCCTGATGCTTTTGTCCATCCTTTCCTTCCTGGTAATTTCTTCCCTTGATTTCCATGACTCTGCATCAAGTACTGTTTGTATGGTGGCCAGGCTGTTCACAACAATGGCGTCTGACTAGGGTGTGAGTGGAAGATGAAATCAAGTCTTCTGTGCTCACCAAGTCCCATGCCCTGGCCCAGGCTATGTCTGCTCAGAGGAAGGGGCGCCTTCTCCTAATTTGCATAAGGTGCTGTGTGCTTGGGGCAGCCCTCGCTGCCAGCTTGATTTCCCCTCCTGCCTCTTTCTTGCTCTTTTGAAGCTTCTTATCCTCAGCCAGTCCCTGTATGTTCCTTGGAGATCTGTCCCAGATATACCCTCCCTGGGTGATCTCAACCATTGCTACAGCTCTGAGGACTCTCTGTGTTGTGGACACCAGATCTGGATATCTCCCAGAGCTCCAGACATCTCGTTCCTATTTCCTGCAGACATCTTCAACTTAGATGTTCTGTAGCACCTCAAATTCAATATCTCCCAAACTGAACTTAGTATCTTTCTCACAAACCTACCCTTCCTGCTGTGTCCCCTGTTTCACTAAGTGGTACCACACTGTGCCAATTCCTACAAGTCAGGTACACATGGGGCTTGAGTTCTGGCCTTTGGTTATCTTTCCAAGCTTTTCTCCTCCCCCACCACATTCACTGTGTGCCAGCTACATGAGACCACATGTAGTTGTTTGTGCAGGCTTTGTGCCGGCTGCTCCCTCTGCTCCCTCTGCTGGTAACACCCTTTCCACACTTGTCCACCTGAAAAATTCCTACTCAGGCCTAAATGCTTCCTCCTCTGTGAAGGCTTCCAGGAATTCTCTAAGTAAGCTTAAACACTGCCTATATTCCCAATGCACTTCACATGTTTCCACTTTGGTGGCTGCATGGCTAGGATTGTAGGATCCTTTCTGCTTTTCTACAGTGAACTCTTTGAAGGCAGAGACAATCTTGTTATCCTTTTATCCTCAGTGCCTTTCACAATATCTGGCATATGGTAGTCATTTAGCAACTGTTTCTTGAGTGAATGGATGAATACATAGATAAACAAATGAATGTATGAATGGATGGATGACTGCAGGATGACTATGTGTGGATGTGTTTGCCAAGACTAATGGTGTTACAGATAAGTGTGCATTGGGAGTCTCTGGTTGTACACAGCCAGATGTGTGCATGTGTTATAGCAACAGTGGTGAGATTTGCACAAACTAGTATTTGTGCAAGGGGTCAGCACATTGTTATCCACAGGTGGATCAAAAGTGTGTAGGCCTACAGGAGGACATTGTATAGATGCAATATATCAAAGATGTTGTGTGTAAATGCAGAATGGCAGCATGTGGAGGTGCACAGTTAAAAATAGAGTGATTTATATGCAGGGGGACAAAGTCTGGGTGTACCCTCCGGAGAAGAAAGAGAAAGGATATCCTAAGTTGCTCCAAGAAGAGTTTCCTGGAATTCCATCCCCAGTGGATGCAGCTGTGGAATGTCACCGTGGGGAATGCCAAGATGAGGGTGTCCTCTTCTTCCAAGGTCAGTCGAGGCAGGAATAAGAGAGACTGGAGTAATGGTTGTTGGTGATTGAGGTAACACAGGGATGGTAGAGCCACCATATGGCTTCCCAAGGAAGGGAAGAAATAGAGATGCCAGTTATGATCTAGAGGTCAAATAGGGAAAGGAGAGGAAGTCATCCTGGGTGAGGTAATGGTGCAATTTTGCTAAAAGTTCTTCACTGTTCCCCATGACCCTTAGGATAAATCTGTATTCCTTAGTCTTACATATAAGGTTCTCCATGAGCAAGTTCCTACTGACCCTCCAGCCTCGACACTCATCATGCCCTTACCTTGAATATGAAACTCCAGAGACACTATGCTGTTCCTTATACACTAAATTTGCTTCATGCTTCAGACTTTCCTTTCTCTGGAGTTCCTTTTCCTCCTATTCTCTGCCTTGTAACTCCTGTTTCAGGTATTAATTTAAATATCACCTTCTCTGGAAAGTTTTCCCTGTCTCTCCTCACCGTACTTGCTGAGCCAATCATGTGCATTTTCCTGCTGAATTTTATTGTATGATCATTCTCAACTGTTTCCCTGCGGGCTGTGAGCTTCACATGGTCAGGATCATATCTGGCCCAGCCTGGGCCCAGTGCAAGTGTAAGGGAGGGTGTAGCCTGGCCCACTGAATGCTTGTTGATTGATCGGACAAAGGTAACCACACATGGTTCTGGGACTTGACTACGGGAGCCACAAAGGAGCGTTCCTGGCCGGCTGTTGGGAACTGCTCCTCTGCCCTGCGATGGCTCAGCCGCTACTACTGCTTCCGGGGTAACCAATTCCTGCGCTTCAACCCCGTCACGGGAGAGGTGCTTCCAAAGTACCCTCTGGATGTTCGAGACTACTTCATACCCTGCCCTGGCAGAGGTGAGAAAGCCCTAGCCCCTGAAACCTACTGGAATTCATCTACCTCCCCTGAGTTTTCATACCCCAGCTCCTACCTAAACTCTCTGGTATAGTACTTTGGCCCTTGCCCTAGCCCCATCTCCATGCTGGATCTTCCCAGTTGTCCTCCTGTGGGAGAATCCTACATTCCCACTAATCCTTGCCATCTCTTCCACCTCAGACTGCATTCTGACCTCTGATCTCCCTCTGTGTTCCCCCTCACCTATTTCTCTTCCCAGGCCATGGACACAGGAATGGGACAGGCCATGGGAATGGTACCCACCCTGGCCATAGGGATGTGCGCTGTGGCCCAGATCTAGTCTTATCTGCACTGCTGACTGACAACCATGGTGCCACGTATGCCTTTAGTGGTGAGAGATACCCCTAATTCCCCCATCTCTGCCCTCCATTCCTCCCATCTCTTTCGCATGTATCTCCCATCTCTGATGTACTTCCTCCACTTTCATCACTGCATCCCTTATTTGTCCCCTTGGACCCCATCCTTAGCATCCTCAGCATGCAATTTTTTATCCCTCATCTCTTCTGATGCATATTGTTCAACCTTGTCTCTCATTGCCCAGGCCTCTAACTTCATCTACCTGTCTGCTTCCCAGTACCCTCTACTCTCAGGTCTGTGCCCTCTGTGGGTCCATATAACTCCTTATGTTATATTCCCTTTGCTCTTGCACATCTTGCCAGGTCCTCTAGCTCCCCCTAAGTATATCCTTAGGAGTTCCATCTTTTTCCAAGTTCTTGTTCTTAGTTCAGGCCTCTGGGCACAGCATTACCTGGGGATGAGGTGTTCCTGTTGCTGAGAACCTGCAACATGTTTTGGGTCCCTTAGACCTTCACTAGCCCGAGGAGGTTTCTTCTTTTAGTGACTGGGGAGGCACCTCTCTCCAGACCTGTGGCATTAATTGGTAAAGGCCATGTAATGATACCTAGGGATGTTCTGGGTTTAGTGAGGCACAAAGTGATGAGTCTTGATCCACACTTGAGGATAGCTCCAAGAGAAGGAGTAAAGCAACCAAGTTACATTCAGCCCAAGATAAATGTATGATCAGGTACAAATGTAAAATAGTGGTGAGAACACGGAATGGTGAAAATCCCGTTTTGCTCTTAAACCCTGGACAAATCTGATCAGACATGACTACCAAGCTATACTGAAAAAGACACAGTCATGAGGAGAGTATATCTCCACAACAGAAACGCATGCTATAATGAGAACATTCATCCATGATGAAACACACACCTGTAGTGAAAATAGAGACTTATACTGTAAATACATGCCCATGGTAAGAACACATAACTATCAGACCATGAAGCTATGGTGAAAGCATAGGACCACCAGGAGAACACACAGAAAAAGTGAGACGGAGATAAAGGAAAGGAGGTAGAGATCATTGAGAAATCAGGGCCATAGGGACCACATGGGGATGTAGAGAGAATACCCAGCCATGGAGAGATTATAGAACCTCCAGGCTATGTGGCCCTGAATAGAATTTAGCTGTACTCCCAAATCAAAAGTATTAGATATGTTCCCTAGTTGATGACAGAGTACCAGCTATGGAGAGAATACCATTATGTTAAAAATCCCCGGCTGAAGTGAGAATTCACTATCTTGGTGAAAACACTCATGTGACTCAGCTACTTAGCATAGGGCTGGTCCTCTCTTCTCTCCGATATATCTTTCTTTCTCTGCGTCATAGCTTCTTACCTATTCTTCCCGCCTTTTCACAATGTTGGCTTGCACGAGGACCATCATACCCTCTTCCTTCTCTCTATTCATGATCTTTTAGCCTCAGATCCAACTGGACTGCCTCACTTACTCTTTTTCCTACTTGGGTCGCCAGAGAGCAAATCTGACCCAGCCCATATTTTTATTCCAGACCACATTGAAGTGATTGCTGGTCAGTGTGTACATTGGCTAGTGATGGAAAAGGGGCTCATCACTTATTTCCTCTGTACAAAGAGCACCACAGCCCATTCTCAAAATAGGGGCCACGAGCAAGGTAGTTTCATAAGGAGGTGAAGGTGGATACAGAGTCTCCATGACATACCCAGTAAACAACTATAAAGAGAACTTGTGGGTAGAGTGAGAACATCAGCTATTTATTCAACAAATAATGATTGAGCACCTGAGAGGCACTGGGCATTTTTCTAGGCACTGGGATACAGTAGCCAACATAGCAGATGAGACACATGCCTTCATAGAGCTTGACTAAGGAAGACAGGGCAATAAGAAAGAAAAAGAAAAGAATAATTTAGGTAGTTGTGAAGTGTTCTGGGAACATCAGAATGTTTCTTATTCTCAAATACCATTTGGTATGGATTTAAAAATTGTTGATGTTTTTAAATATGAAATTGAAAATGTTAGGTGTCAAAAAAAGCTGCGAAGAAATTAGGACAGGATAATGAGATAGAGGTGAGGAAAATGAGGGTCCCCTTCTTTGAAGAAATGCTTTTGAGCTGAGATTTCAGTGATAAAAAGGCATTAGGTACATAAAGCACTGGAGGAAAAGCATTTTAGGGAAGGTAGACAGCAGATACATTGATGAATCAGGAAAAGAGGCCAGTGAGGCTAAGGAACAGTGAAGGAGGAGGTGAGTGGTTTGAAAAGAGGGAAGCAGGGGCCAGATTAAATAGGCCTGGTAAGGATTTTCAACTGTGAAAGAAAGCCAGGAGGGGGCCTTGAGCATGACTGTGATATGTTCTCACTTATTTTTTGAATATCATTCTGGAGTACCCAAGTCATTAAAGATATAATTGTATAAGCAGGGAATCCAGCTAGTACTTCTTGCAGTTGTCGGGATTAGACACAATAACAGCTTGGACTAGGATAATAGCAGAAGTGGTGAGGAGTCATCATAATATATTTTGGAGGTTGAGCCAACAGCATTTTTTAAAAAAGTTTATTTATTTTTGAGAGACAGAGAGTGCTCATGAGAGAAAGGGAGGGGCAGAGAGAGAGGAAGAGAAAGGATCCCCTGCAGGCCCTGTGCTGTCAACACAGAGCCCAGTGAGGGGCTCAAAGTCACAAACCATGAGATCATGATGTGAGCCAAAATCAAGAGTCAGATACTTAACTGACTGAGCCACCTAGGCACCCCTCAAGCTGACAGCATTAACCAATGGATTGAATATTGGTTGGAGTGGGGAAGGGAAAAGAGAGGTTTCAAGAAATGACTTAGCTTTTGGGGCCTGGGCAACTAGGTGACCGGTAGTTCCTTTTCCTAAAATTGGGAAAGACTAGGGAAAGAGTAGGGGTGTGTGTGTGCGTGTGTGTGTGTGTGTGTGTGTGTGCGCATGTGTGTGTGTGTGTGTGCGCATGCGCACATACATGTATGTATTTGGCAGGGGGCAGAAATCAGTTTGCACAGGGTAGGCTTTTGGTGCCTAACGGACCCACATGGACATGTTGGGTAGGCAGTTTAGTTTAAGCCTGATGCTCAAAGGAGAGGTCCATGAAAGCTGAAGAAGACAGATCAAAAGTCATCAGCATAAAGATGGTATTTAAAGCCCTGGACTGGGTGAAATCACCAAGGCAGTGAGTGTAGGTAGTGACAAGGCCCAAACTAGAGGATTCCAATATAAGATACCAGGCTAAAGAGAAGAATAGTCAAAAAAAATTTAGAAGAACACTGGAAGAGGCTGGTATCACAGGAGCCAAGATCCAAAAAAAGATCTTTAAAGAAGGGAGTCGTGAGCAGTCAAATGCTGCTGAGAGGCGGAGCAGGATGGAGACAGAATCGACGATTAGATTTGGCAAGTTGGAGGACACTGACGACCTTGAAAAGTACAGTTTCAATGGAGGACATAAGTGTAAGTGAAGTGGGGAAAGGAAGGAAAGATAAATGGGAACTTAGACAATTCCTTTAATAAGTTGTTATGAAATGGGGAGAAGAAAATGAGGATGCTGGTCTGACTACTCCCTCATTCTCCTGTCACCTCAAGGGATTAGAGACCACCACCAGAATGAGAACACTCAGTGGGAGTGTGCTGTGGTGCTTCCCTTTCAACTTCTGGTCACTGTGTCTCATCTGTAGTACTTTTGTACATGGATGTCTGAGATGTGTAGGGAGCATCCACCAACCTTCTTGGGACTTTGGCCACTGTTCTCCATGCTTGCCCTTCTGTCAGGCCCCCAGTGACTCCAGCTCCAATCAGGTCACCATGCCCAACTTTGCTGAAGTCCTGCTCTAGCTCCTCTCACCTGGCCTCTTCACTCTTGGCCTCTGGATGTTCTCTCCTCCTTCTCAGGACCTATTCCTGTACCTGTTACTTGCCTGTTCACTGCCTGGCCTTTTACTACCAGCACTAAAGGTACCTCTGATACCCCACAGGGTCCCACTACTGGCGTCTGGACACCAGCCGTGATGGGTGGCACAGCTGGCCCATTGTCCATCAGTGGCCCCAGGGTCCTTCAACAGTGGATGCTGCCTTTTCCTGGGATGATAAACTTTACCTGATCCAGGTATGTGTTGGGAGAGAAGCTTGAAATGGTGACTGGGAGAATATCCAGCTCTATGCTGATTAATGTCCTTTTTCCTCCAGGGCACTCAGATATATATCTTCTTGACTAAAGGAGGCTATACTCTAGTAGATGGTTATCCAAAGAGGCTGGAGAAGGAATTTGGGAGCCCTCATGGGATCAACCTTGAGGCTGTAGATGCAGCCTTTACTTGTCCTGGGTCTTCTCGGCTCCACATTATGGCAGGTGAGGGGCATCTGGATACTAAAGGGTGACTTATTCTGCTATATCTCCATGGCATAGATCCCCATCAGGGCATAAGAAGGGCAAGATCAGGATCCCCATGATGTGTAAGCCATGTTATGTCTGATGCCTTTTTCCCAGGACGGAAGCTGTGGTGGCTGGACCTGAAGTTAGGAGCCCAAGCCACATGGACGGAGCTTCCTTGGCCCCATGAGAAGGTTGATGGGGCCCTGTGTGTGGAAAAGTCCCTTGGCCCCAACTCATGTTCTGCCAACGGCCCTGGCTTGTACCTCATCCATGGCCCCAATATGTACTGCTACAGTGATGTGGAGAAACTGAACACAGCCAAGACCCTACCCCAGCCCCTGAGAGTGGACAGCCTCCTGGGCTGCAGTCATTGAGAGGAGGGCTCTTGACATGAGTCTGGCATAGCCCCTTCTGCCTATTTTCTTTACAATAAAGCCAGAGTGCTGCTTTGCTGGACTCAAGGGGCCCTGGTTGTGGAACAATCTCACTTCTTCCTTTGAATTAAGAAGCTAATGACATCTCTTTGGAGGCTCTCAAGTTCAAATGAGGCTGTGGGAAGCAAGGGAGGGGAGGGCTGAGGGACAAATCCCTGGAAGTAGATCCATACTCCAGACCACGGCCTTATCTGGTTTAAGGCCAACCCCTCCTGACCTGGGGGCCCCTTGTTTTGTGGGAATTTGGTGGCTAGAACAGTAGACTGACAAGCTCCAACTGCCATACAGGGCTTTGCACTGGGAGGCCAGGTCATAAAGTGGTTCTTGATATGCACCAGTCAGTCCTACTGGACCAGGAGACTGCCTAAGTTTCCTTCACCAGCTTCAGTGGCTGGGAGGGAGGGAAAGAGATGAATCTGGGCCTCTTAGATCAGGATGGACCCAGGACTTGAGGTTGGCTGGGGCTGGGAACAGAGGTTAGGGGTAAGGCACCAGAGCTGTGGGGTCCACTCCCAAGAAGAATCTTGAGCTTTCTCCTTCATCCCTGATGATGTCTGGATGATTATCCTTATAGGGCTGGCTGCCCTTCCTTCAGTCTGAGGGGTAAGGATAAGGCCAGAGTCTCAGGTCTGGGCCTCATTCAGTTGATGTACTACATCTAGGGCCATCACTGTATCATACCAGAGAGCTTGGAGGTGTCTAAACAGTTATCCAGCAATTCTGGTACTCAAGGTTAACTTTCTCCTCTCTGAGGAGGAAATCTAAGTCTCTTTATTCTCTTCTCCCACCTGCTCTGTCACTTGGAAGCCTCTAGCTTGTTTCCAAGGAACTCACAGAAAAGATCCTACTCATGCTTCTTTCATCCACTTACCTCCTATGTGCAGAGAAGTGTGTCAGTCAACGAATTACACAGTCCCTGCCCTCAATAATCTCCAACTCTATATCACGGTCAAGAGGGGACCCCAGACAAGGCATTAGACAAATGCAATAAAGTGAGATAGAGATTAAGGTGGAAGACTGTATATACAAAGGAGAGTGGAGCCAGCAATGCCTGGGATGAAGGGGTTAGGAAAGCCTTTACACATAACACTTAATCTGAGTTTCAAAAGAGGAGTAGAACGTATGGAATCCCTTTAGCAAATATATATTCACTGCCTACTATGCAGTACCATTCCAGGAGCATTATAGGCAGGAGGGAACACAAGCAAAGAAAAGCCAGAACAGAAGAAACAGCCAGGATTGGGAACCACAGTAATTCAGGGGAGCTAGATGAAGGGCTGGTGGGAGATGAGGTTGGAAAAGGAGGCAGGGGCTTATGAGTTCATGCCAGGCTAAGAAGCTAAGATTTTGTCTGTCTTTGGGGGCAATGAAGACCTCCTGAGGGATTTTAGACATGGGTATGGAGTGTTGAGGTTTACATTTTAGAGATATCACTGTGACTGGGTGAAAGGAGGCCACAATGGATGTGAGATCACTGAGGAGACTGGTGCTGTTACTAGATGGTAAATCACATAGACCTGGACACTGGGTGGTAATGGAGATGAAGAGAAGTAGGTGGATCAAGAAGTATTTAGAAGACAGTCTATAGGGCTTGCTAAAATATTGGATAGAAGGCTGAGGGGGAAGTGAGAAATCTCACCTCCAAACTGCTCTGTGGCCCTTTTTCCCCACTCATAATTGCACCTCTCCTTCCCAAACTTCTCATGGCACCCTATTGAATTCACCCAATGGTTAATAAGCTTCCCTATATTCTCTATACACTCCATAGTTAATACACTTCTCTATCTCTTTACCTCCAGCTTTAACTGAGATCGGGCTCTGCTCCAAGGTCCCCCCTCCTTTCCCTATAGCTGTCCCAATAGATGGGCAACAATATCAGTATTAGTATGACTCCCATACACATGTGTACCATTTCTCTTCCTCTTTAAAAAAAAAGTTTATTTTGAGAGAGAAAGAAAGAGGGTATGTGCATGCATGCACGAAAGTTGGGATGGGGAAAGGAGAGAGACAGAGGGAATCCTAAGCAGGCTCCATGCTGTCAGTGCAAAGCCTGATGAGGGGCTGGATCTCATGAACCATGAGATCATGGCCTGAGCCGAAATCAAGACTTGGATGCTTAACTGACTGAACCACCGAGGTGCCTCTTCTTTCTTTCTCTTTCTTTTTCTTTCTTTCTTTCTTTCTTTCTTTCTTTCTTTCTTTCTTTCTTT
>NW_024412472.1:223249-259010 GCF_014898765.1 Herpailurus yagouaroundi
TTTCTTTCTTTCTTTCTTTCTTTCTTTCTTTCTTTCTTTCTTTCTTTCTTCCTTCCTTCCTTCCTTTCTTTCTCTCTCTCTCTTCTTTCTTCCTGCCTTTCTTTCTTTCTTCCTTCCTTCCTTCCTTCCTTCCTTCCTTCCTTCCTCCCTCTTTCTTTCTTTCTTTCTTTCTGCCTTTCTTTCTTTCTTTCTTTCTTTCTTTCTCTCTCTCTCTCTCTCCCTCCCTCCCTCCCTTTTCTTTCTCTCTTTCTTTCTTGTTTAATATTTATTTATTTTGAGAGAGAGAGAGGGAGAGAGACAGAGAGAGGAGGGGGAGGGGCAGACAGAGGGAGACACAGAATCCAAAGCAGGCTCCAGGCTCTGAGCTGTTAGCACAGAGCCCAATGTGGGGCTCGAACTCATGAACTGTAAGATCATGACCTGAGCCAAAGTCAGACACTTAACCGACTGAGCCACCCAGGTATCCCTCTTCCTCTTTCTATGCAGGTTAAATTCCTAAATTCCTTCTTTGACATCATGCAAGTGAGCAATACCTCTCTTTTTTTTTTCTTTTTATGTTTGTTTATTTATATTGAGAAAGAAAGATAGAGAGTGAGCAGGGGAGGGGCAGAGAGAGAGGGAGAATCCTAAGCAGGCTCTGCACCATCAGCTTGGAGCCTGACATGGGGCTTGATCCCTTGAACCACAAGATCATGCCCTGAGCCAAAACCAAGAATCCGACGCTCAACTGACTGAACCACCCAGCTTTCCCAAGCCATACCATTCTCTTTTTTTTTTTAATGTTTATTTATTTTTGAGAGAGAGAGAGAGAGAGAGAGAGAGAGACCGTGAGTTGGGGAGGGGCAGAGAGCGAGGGAGACAGACTCTCAAGCAGACTCCAGGCTCTGAGCTGTCAGCACAGAGCCTGATGTGGGGCTCTAACCCACGAACTGTAAGATCATGACCTGAGCCGAAGTCGGATGACTAACCAACTGCACCACCCTTGTGCCCCCATACCATTCTTATGGCCATCATCTACCAACCTTCTGCTATGTCCTCTCAGTTGGTGAAGCCATCCAATTAGTATGACCAAACTCTGACCCTACTCATTATTCACAATTGCTCTTCCTGTGAAAAAAATGCCTTAAGTTCCACCATCCCACTTGTGACCACAACCTCTTATCCTTATGTTTCTGCCTCCTGCACAACTACATTCTCCTTCTCCACCTCCTTGATTTTATAGAGATGTTTGATCCCTTAATTATCTCCCAGTCCTCCATGCCCTCAAAGCCATTCTTTCCTTACCCTAGGTGAACATTAAGATTGATCACCTGAACAACTTACTTAACAATACTTTTATTTCTCTGTTCCCTCTAATTTCTACTTAATCTAGCTATAAAAAAAGAAAATAAAAAGAAAAGAAATACAAAACCAATGTTAGGTCAGAAAAAGAGTGAGAACTTTAGAATCAGTCATGTCTGAATTCCAATCCTAGCTAGGCCACTTACTAACTCTGTATATTTGAGAAATTTAGCCTCTCTGAGTTTTGTGAGTGGTGTATGTGTGTGTACATGCATGTGTGTATGCAAAAAAGGAATGCATATTGTATTGATGGCTGTTCAATAAAAATACAGAAATCACTCCAGATATAACAAGTAGAGGAGGATTTAAAGCAAAGAATCTGTTACAAAGTTGTAAGGGAGGGGGGCAGCTGGCTGGCTTGGTCAGTAGAACATGTGACTCTTGACCTTAGGGTCATGAGTTGAAGCCCCACATCGGGTGCTGAGCTTACTTAACAACAACAACAACAACAACAACAACAACAACAACAACAACAACATAATGGAGATCTGCAGAAGCATAAAAAGGAAAACAGAGTTATTCAGAGACCAGGAAACTACCATTCACCTTGGTTTAGAGGGGGAAAAGGGAGAAAAGTTATTGCCCAAGAACCAAGGAGCTGGAATGTACACATCTACTTGAGTGGATCAAGGAGCTGGAGCCTACAAATCTGCACTAGCTGCTGATGCGCCTGGAGTTTGCACTGCTGATGCTACTGGAATCACCTCTGCTTTTGCTGGGCAGGAACCACTGCTGCTGATGTTGCCAGAGGCACCTCTCCCTTCCCCCTACTCTTCTCATGCTACAAAGGCATCTGAGAAATGTGGCTTTCAGATTTCCAGCCCGGTTAGTACAGGGGAGGCTACAGAAGAGTGGGTGTGGGGATGAGTACCAATAGGCAACATCTGCCACATATATTCATCATATATGAGTTGGGTGATAAAACCTAACTCAAATTAGTATTAATTAAGCACAAAGGAAATTTACTGACTTATGGGACTTTAGGCAGAGGTAAATATAAGTATTAAATTGATGTTGTCAGGCATCTGTCTCACTCCACCCCTTAGCTCTGCCTTGAGTTGGCTTTGTTCTCAGGCAGGCTCATCCTTCCCTGTGGCAAGATGTCTACCAGGTTTGCCTTCTATGCACACCTCTTGCCCAACAGTTGCAGGAAACTGCTCATATTCCATCATGTACCCATTTCTGAATTGATCACTTTGACCTGACTCTAGGTTAGAGATCCAGCACTGACATGGATATGGGACTGAGATGATTCCCGTCTGAACCACAAAGAGTGGGGTGGGGATGGATCTTCAGAGAAAACTGATGTGCTGTTACCAATAAGAAGGGGGTGGGTGCTGTGCAGATAACAACAATGGCAACAACATGTTCACGACAGGGTAATACTCACCTTATAAGGTTTTTCTTGTTCTCATCCAAACGTATTGCTTCCTCAGATAAAGATTTTGACAATATTGATATCACCAGGTGCAAAATCCCTCAACCTCTTGCCTGCTCCACTTTATTAATTACCCTACCTATACCCTTGTCTTCATTTCTATCCATTCAGCCCATAAAGTTAAGGTGTCTAATTCTTCTCCATGAACTCTTGATCTTACCTCCTCTTATTGCCTCCAGGATCTCCCTCCATCTCTCATCATCTTTTTCTTTCCTTTTTTGTAAAGTTTACTTTGAGAGAGAGAGAGAGAGAGAGAGAGAGAGAGAGAGAGAGAGAGAGAAAGTTGGGGAGGGACAGAGAGAGAGGGAGAGAGAGAGAATCCCAAACAGGCTCTGTCAGCGCAGAGCCTGATCAGGGGCTCAAACTCACCAACTGTGAGATCATGACCTGAGCAAAAGTAGGATGCTTAAATGACTGAGCCACCCAGGTGCCCCTCATCATCTTTTTTATTTTCAAATTCATCTTCTCCACTGGTATCTTTTTGTAATTTATACCCATGTTCAAGTCTCTACCATCTTAAAAAGACAAAACCAGAATCTTTAACTTCACATATCACTTTTCACCTGTCTATTCCTTCTTCCAAATTTCTCAAAAGGGGGGGGGGGGGGTCTGCACTTATTCTACTTCCTTATTTTCATTTGTTCAATGTTCTTGCATTGTGGCTTCTGCCCTCATTTTCTGCTGACACAGATCATATCATGAGGATCCAGGCCTTCAATGTTGCCAAATTCAAAGGATACTTTTTTATTGGAAATCTTTGCTGCATTCAATGCTGTTGACCACTTCTTCCTCCTTGAAAGTCTTTCCTCCCTTGGATTTCTTCCATGACATTACTCTTTGCTGATTGTTCTCTTACTGTGTCTTCTCAGTTTTCTTCTTAGCTTTCTTTTCCTCTGCTGGCTCCCCAAATGCTGGTGGTACTCCTAGACTTCACCTCAGTCCTTTTCTCTTCTCACCCTATATCCTCTTCCCAGGAATATACTAAAATAGTTCTGTTCAAGAAGGGCATTAAGCAAGTCCTTGCTAGGCCTAGCATTGACTTATGAATGCCACTCCATATAATATTTGGAAATATTTTACTCCTTATAGATTTTTCAAATCATAACAACCACCCAGAAGAGGGTTTATTGAATAAACTACAAGAAAAATTGCAATATCAAAGCAATACTTATATACAGTGGTATAAACGGCTGCCTTTGCATCATTAAGTGTCTTTGCTGCTAATAGAGATGAAGGATCTATTCTTCCATATAGGTGACACAGGTGCCAACTGCCTGGTAATGTTAAATGGCTGGTTTATTAATCAAAAAAGCGTAAAGCCAGTATTCTTGGTATGTGACTTTGGATAGATTTGCTTTTTTTTTTTTAAGTTTATTTATTTATTAATTTTGAGAGAGAGAGAGAGAGAGAGAGGGAGGGAGAGAGGTGTGTGTGTGTAAGCAGGGAAGGGGCAGAGAAAGAGGGAGAGAAAATCCCAAGCACGCTCTGCGCTGTTCGTGTGGAGCCCGATGCAGGATTCAAACTCACAAACTGTGAGATCGTCACCTAAGCTGAAACCAAGAGTTGAGTGCTTAACCAACTGAGCCATCCAGGTGCCCCTGGATAGACTTGCTTCTAAATAAAGTTTTTTCCTAATAGTTTCAAAGTAATAACTTTAAAAGATTGCTGCCTCAGAGGGACCTACATTGGTCAGAACCACACACTGAGCATCTGAGGCAGTTCATAGGCTATTGATTGCTCTGAGGCCATGGAGAGCATTAGAAATGGAGAAGAGATACAATAGAGAAAGGATGGGTGAAGGACACAGTTTGACTCCCCATTATTCAGGAAGCTTTGCAGACTCACGAAGGGATCAGGGATTCAAGAAGACTGTGTGTAGGTCAAACTGCACTATGTGTGAACTGTACAATTTCCCTTTTTACATCTTAGGTAATTAGACTCCTTTCCCCACCTTCCCCACCCTGTACTGTGTGCCTCTGGTTATCTGAAGAGATTTCCCTGAATACTGCAGTCATCCTACTCAATGGGATTGGGAAGACAAGTATTCTGATTTGTAAATGGGTGATATTTCTGGATTTTTTCATTTGCTCCAGCAGAAATCCAGAAGTCATCTCTTTATTCATACTTCCATAGCCAATCAATCAAATGATCACTATTTTTGTGAATTCTACCTACTGAATTTTTGTTAAACCTATGCAACTTTCGACATCCCTACTCCCACCACTATAATTATTTGCTACCTAGACTACATCAATTGCCTCCTAACTGGTCCCCACACTGCCAATTTTGCCCTCCTCCTATCTATTCTCCACTTAGCAGCTGAAGTGATCTTCTAAAATACAAGGGGGAACATTCTACTCCCCTGCCTCAAACCCTCGGATGATTATTTATTCCCCTTAAAATAATGTCCAGAATGCTTAGCCTAACATACAAGGCCCTTTTTGATTTGGTACCTATCCACCTTTCTAGCTCATCTAATAAGATGAGAATACTTCTCCATTCTCACATCCATATTGGCCTTCTTGTACTTCTCCTTGGCCTTGGAGTGATTTCCTCTTCTTCTGGATGACCTCCATCTCCTTTACCCCTTCGCCTCTCATAAGTGCCACTGCCTTATAAAAGCCTTCCCAAACCTCTCAGGCCAAATTTAGTCTGCTCCTAGCATCCTGTCCATCTCCTTCAAGATAGTCATGACATTTCTAACCACATGTTAATGTCTCTTTCCCCTGTTATTCAAGCTTTATGAATGTGGGGACAATGCCATGTATTCTTGTTTCTTTACATGTTCCTAGCACCAAGGACAGTGCCTCACAATTACTTGTTGAAAGAAAGAATGAATGAATGAGGAGGACACCCTTCCTCTCTTGGATAATTCTTACTCATCTTTCAAGAACCAAGGTCAGATATTATATCTTCAGATTGGGTTACAGTAAAATCTGATTCATCTTTGGATCCTTAGGTTGTAGGTTGGGACCTGGTACATGGTTCATATATCATAAATGTTTGTCAAATCATAATAAACTCTTGGCCAGGAATTAATAATTATTGAAACTGAATGATGGGTATATGAGGGTTCGTTATACTGTTAAGTCTCCTTTTGTATATATTTGAAATTTTCCATAGTAAACAAATTTAAAACATTCATATTCACCTCAAGTCAAGTGAAAGTGTAGTCAAGGATGATCTTGAGGCTTCTGGCTTGGACAATCAAGTAGATGGTGGTGCCATTCACTGGGAAGGGCGAAGCAGAACTGTATCCAGGCTACTGTGTATGTGTGTGTCTGTGTATGCGTGTGTTGGGGAGAGTTCTTTTTCACCACAGTGAAACTTCTTAGAAGGCCAATAAAAGGATGAGGTAATGAATTTAGATTTGGACATCTTTAGTTTGAAGTACCTTGAGGGCTTCTCCAGTCAGTTGTTCAATGGTTAGCATTTCCAATAAATTGAAACCTCTGCCTTAGAAGAATGAACCAGGCGAAGATTTCTGGATGGTAACATTCCCCCTCATATCCTTGATGGCCTCCTGGCCGCTGAGAACTATCCCACCATCCAATGAGTAGTCTGTGCAGCATGGAGCCCCTCCGTACCTTCCTTCCCTCTTTTCACCCACATTCTCCCTTTTTCCTTCCCTCTCATGAATTTCTACCAGGGAGTGATTTATTCCAGACATTCTAAAGCCCTTGGGTGTAGCAGCTTTACCTTCAGCAGCAGGGGTAGAGTGTTAAGAGACATCTGGGTTTCAGTCTGATTTCACCACTTACTTGTGACTGCAGGCAAGTCGCTTTACCTTTCTTAATCTCAGCATCTGTCTCTGAAAAATAAGGATAATAGTGGCGACCTCACAGGGCTGGTGTGAGGATGCATGCCTGTAAAAGGTTTAAACACAGAGCCTGGCACAGTGTAAGCGATCAATAAATACGATCTATTATTATTATTATTATTGTTACCAACCCTGTGTCCTCATTGCCTCTCCACCAGGACGTCAGGGACTGTTGCCGCAAGAGTGGAGCAGGCTGTCTCCTCGGGGCCCCTCCCCGCGCCGCCGCGGCCCGGCCACCGCCACAGCCGCTCCCGCTCCAGCCTCGTCGGTGCGGCGCGCGCGGGAGTGCGGGCCCTGGGGCCTGCGGGGCGCGCTCGGTGAGTCCGGCGCCTCGCCACAGAGGGCGGTGCCGGGCTAGACAGAGGTCTGTGGAGGCAGGGGCAGAGCTCTGGGACCCGGGGACCCGGGCGCAGGGCTGGCGGCTGACCAGGGCGGCTGGGCCGCGGGGCGCCCTGAGATCCGAGCGTCCCGCAGGGTGCGGCCCTCGGCTAAGCTGCGGCAAGTGTCGCCCGCGACGGGCTCGCGCGCCCGTTGCCGCGCGCGGCCCAAGATGGCGCCCCTCCGTCCAACCCACCCCCCCCGCCCCGCGCGCGCCTCCGCCGCTCGGGGCGCGGCCCCGCGGCCCGCGCGCTCCAGGGCGGGGGATGTTGTGATGGAGAAGCCGCCGCGGAGCCGGAGCCCCGCAGCCTGAGCCACCTCCGCCACCTGGGCCTGGGGCCTCCCCGCGCAGGTAGGAGCTGCCCCTGCCCGGTCCCAGCCCCGGAGGCCGGATCCCGACCTCCCCAGCGGCCGGCGGACCCCGCAGCCCCTTCCCCACGCGGCCTGGGTCTCCCCCGGCCAGGCCCCATCCTTGCGGGCGGTCCTCCCGCCGCGCACATTCCGACCATCCCCCTTTCTCCCCCTTGTAGGCTCCACCTCGGTCCTCACAATGCCCCCTCCCCGACCTTTACCTGGTGCCCCTCCGGGCTGGAGAGGGGCGAGTATGGGGGACCCGAAACGAGAGCAGGTGGGGGATGGGGGTTGGGGGAGGGGAGGTCAAGGGCTGGGAATGGGACGTGGGGTGAGGTGGACAGAACCCTGGCGGATTTCTCCAGGGTCCCAGGCCTGGAATCTGTCAAGCCGCATTCTGTTGCCCTCGGCGACTAAGGGGTGTGCCTTGGGGCCGGCCGGCTGTGTCCCCAGCTCGGCGAGGAGGCCTAGCACTCGCTGAAGCTCTCGTCCAGGGCAGCTTTCCCACCGCCAATTCGGAGGTTATTCGGAACGTATTTTGCAACTGCCTGTGCATTTCTTGCATTCCCAGCCCCTCGAGACTAGTCCCAGCTCTCTCTACTCTTTCAAAGCCGAAACCTTGCCTACACTTGCTGTCTTCATTTCCTCACTTCCATTCATTCTTAAAACCTCTTCATTTGGTCTCTGTCGCGGACACCCACTGAAACTGCTGGATCCAAGGTCACCGGAGACCTCCAGGTGGCCAACTCCGAAGGACACTTTTCTGTTATCCCCCTTTACCTTTCAGTAGTATTCAGTGGTGTGTGGTAACTGTCCTGGAAGCTTTTTTCTCTTGTCCAGCATTGTCTGCTCCTTCGTGGTCTCATTTGTTACCTCCTCCCGCGGCCCCCCCCCCCTCCCCTTTAGATGTTGGTAAAGCTTTTAGTTCTGTCTTGAGCTATCTTCTCTCATTATGTACTTTCTCCTTGGGTATTTTATTCACTACCAAGCCTTCACATTTCATATGTATATTCTGATGATTCTCAGATGTTTATATCTGGCCCAGACCTCTTTTCTGAACTCCAGATCCAGCTGCCATCATGACATCCTCATTGAAGTTCAACAGAAATTCCAGACCTACAGATCCGAAGCTGAATTATCTTCCCTGTGTTCCCTCTCTACCCTTCTTCCAAACCTGTTCTCCCTTCAGCTTTCAGAAATGGCTACTTTCCAGTCAGTTATCCAAGCTGGAATACTGGGCAACATTCTAGATTAACCTCTCTCACCCTCTGTATCCGTCACCCTCTGTATCTAATGTCACCAAATTCTGTCACATCCACTACCTAATTTTCAGATATTTTCCATTCATTTCACTCTGTTCTCACTGATACTGAATTTAATCTAGGCCAAAACTCTTTTTTTCCCTTCATTGCTCTAATAGCATACCCTCTTGCCTACCTCCCCTTAAATACTCTGAACACAGTGTGATCCTTTAAAATGGCATCTATCTGATCAGTTATTCATTCAACAAATATACTTTGAGCACATTTTATATATCTGGTACTGTGTTAGGCACTGAAGATATAATTATGAGCAAAATAGACTGGGATCTTGTCCCCACAGAGCTGATAATCCAGGAGGGAATCAGAGAAGAGTAAAATCACAAGTGTAATAAATACTGTGAAGGAAAGGTGGATGGTGCCTTGAGAATACATAAAAGCACAAGCTAAACTGGTCTGGGAGATAGAGAGAGGGCCAAGGAAGGCTTCTCTGAGAACATGACATTTGAACTAAGATGTAAAGGATGAGTATCAGTTAGTTAGGCTGAGTGAGGGTTAGCAGAAGGAGGTTCCAGGCAGCAAGGAAAAATCACATGCAAACACCTTGTGAAAGGAGAGAGCATCATGTCTTCGAGGAATCAAAAGAAGGCCAGTGACTCTGGAGAGCAGAGTGCTGATACTGGAGAGGAAGGCAGAGGCCACACTGAGCAGGACAATTTAGGTCTTGTTAATAATTATGATCTTAAGGTCTTTGTCCTTGGTACAGATTGTGATGGTAGTGGATGTGGAGAGTAGATGAAATCCAGAAATTTTCCTCAGAGAGAAAATTATCAGTATCTGGGGATGAATGGAATGTGGGGAGTGAGGGAGAAGTTAGTGTCAAGGATGGTACCCCTGCTGCACAACCGGAAGGGTGGTTATATCACTCCATGAGCCAGGATCCTAAAGGAAGACTAGTTAAGGTGTGGGAGAGAGAAGCTTAAGCAGGCATGTTTGTCTGAGAGGCCTTTGAGACATCAGATGGAGATGTTGAGTAGGAAGTTGAATGTACATGTTGTGGAGCTCAGATGAAGGATCTGAAATGGAGATGTAAATTTGGAAATGAGCAGTGTATAGGTGGCATCTGAAGCTATGGGCATGAATAAATACATTGAATATTTGGTGAGAAAGAGTAAAGGGCATAAGAACAAGCCATGAGAAACCCTAGTGTGTGACAGTTGGTAAAGGAAGATGAGCCAGCATAGGGGGCTAAGGAGCCACAGGACAGGAACTAGAGTGTAGGAAGAAAACCAGGAGATGTAGTGTGGGGAAGCCATGGAGGAGAGCCATGGATGAAGGTTGGATGAGGGGCAGGGTGTTGAGTGGTGTTGAGAGTACAACCAAGAGGTTGTGTGGGTTGGATTAGATGACACAGGGTCCTGTTGACCTTGGCAGGTGTTACCAAGGTGTGCTGGGAATGCAGGCAGGGTTGGAGACGGCTGAGCAGTGAGTGTAAGGTGAGGAAATGGCAACAGTGAGTAAAGACAGCTCTTTCAAGAAGTTTGCTTAAGCTGGGGAGAGAGAGCAGCTAGTGGTGCTGGAGGAGCATCTGTCAAGAAACATTCTGTTTTAAAGTTGGGAGATAGTGGATCCCATTGAGAAGGAGAGGTTGATTATATAGAAGAAAAAATGGATAAACAGTGGTAGAAAATTCCTGGAAAGGCATGAAAGGAAGGAGCCAAGTAACAGATGAAGCAGTTGGTCTTAGGAAGAAGGAGAAAGGGGTAGGTGCTGAAGTCAGCAAATTTGTGTTTCTGGACATTCTCCAACTGCTGGCTTCCATTTCCTCTGTGAAGGAGGAGTGGGAGGTCTTCCGCTGGCAGGGAGGGGTGGTACAGGGGGTGGTCCAAGGAGAGTTGTGTTTTTGTCTCAACTTAAAGGTCCCTTCCTTGGGGCGCCTGGGTGGCTAAGTCAGTTAAGCATTTGACTCTTGATCTCAGCTCAGGTCTTGATTTCAGGGTCGAGTTCAAGCCCTGCATTGGGTTCCATGCTGGGTGTGAAGTTTACTTAAAAAAAAAAAAAAAGTCCCTTCACCAAGTTGGTCTTTGCCGATGTCTAGACTGGAATAAGCCTCAGACTCCTGTAGTGCCCTGTTCCTCCCCCATCACAATACGCCATCATTTATTCAACAAATAGGGAATGCTTATTGGTGCCAGGGACTGTTCTAGACACTGGCACTACACTGCTAGATTGTGTACATCACTGGGGAGAAACCATTTCTTTATAATTCATCACTCTTCCCCATGCCTACTACAGTGCCTCACAAATAGTAAGCTGGCAGGCTAGAGGACTCTTGACCTTGAATAGGACTCACCCCTACCCCTGTGGTCTGATATCAGCTCCTTCAGGCTTAGTGGCCACTCTTTTAGCTCCTTGCCTTGAGCCAGAATCCATGTGGATCTTTCCATCCTTTGAGAGGGATCAGGGACTCCCAAGGAGATGGGAGAAGCTGGCATGTGCCCCTTCTTAAAGATACTAGTCATCCTTTGACCTCAAAAAGTTAGGTGATGGTACCACACAGTGTCTTGAACCAGGTGCTCAGGCTTCAGTATTTGTTGGCAACAGAGCTGCCTCATTTCTCCCCCAGTACTTTCTGCCCTGGTGACCGGAGGGACAGGGATGCCCTGGAGTCGAGCTGGCTCTTCACCGTCTCAGCCTCACAGTATATGTGCCCATCCCAGATCACACCTCCAAGTGCTAAGGAGATTGGTCCCATCCTGACCTCTTAGAAACCTGGAACCATATACTGCTGCTTCAGAGAAGGGCTCATCATCTCCATCATCCTCTGAGTTTGCCAGAGTCATGGGGTCTTCTACATCCTGGAACTCATGGAGATCCGACTATTGAACAGACTCAAGCCAGGATGTTGGTTTATGCTAACTCCATCCCTCCCTTTTTCCCTAGATCTCGGTCCTTGCTGCTCTGGGATTCCTGCCTTCATCATTCTCCAGCACCTTACCTAACACTCCTATTGCCCATCCCCAGCCCACAGGACCACACAAACCTGTCTCAATGTCTGTTGCCACTAGTTCTGGGCCTCCTAATTCCTTTCTTCCCATATCTGTCTCCTCCATCTTTCCCTTCCATCCACACCAAGGGCCCACTCTGTCATAGACGCACAGCACACACTCCTTGGTAATGGGAAGTTGAATAAGACTTCACTGGGGCACTGGGTGTTGTGAGACAGAGGAGGGAACAGTCTCCTGAGCATGAGGAGAGAGGACTGAACCAGAAAGGCTCACTGCTTAGGGGCCTTGACTGCTGAGCCAACTTTTGAAACATGAGCAGAGATTCTCACATGGGGATGTAGGATTCCAAGCTGGGGGAGCACTATAAACAAAGAGCCAGAGTTGTGAGGGTACGACCAATTCCGGAATCTGCCATACTTTGTGAGGGTGGAGTGTAAGGTGTGAAAGAAGGAGGAAAGGGGGAGGAGGTCTGAGAGGTCATAGGGATTGGCTCAGGTAGGCTCTTGGTGTCCTGCTAATGAGCACAGACTTTATCCTGAAGGCAGCAGTGAGCCATCTAAGTTTTCCAACTGAGGAGTGACACAATCTGGTTTCCATTTTTGGAAGATTACTGTGGTTCTAGGTAGCGGCAGAGCCATTTATTTTTCTCATTTATACCAGTGACCGTGAGTTTGCTTATTGCCCAAGTGGAGCCACACCAAGCAGCCAGCAGTTACATGTGAGGCAGATACACAGACAACATGTTTTCATCTATGCCACAGACATATACACAGCATTGTCCTAGGGGCAGAGGAGCTGGGCAGGATGGAAGGGTGGACTATGGCTCCTGCCTCAGGACCGCGCACTGCGCCTGAGAGACAGCAGAATGTTGCTCAGGCAGCCAAAAGCACCTCACCAGCAGCCTTGGCTCAGGGCTCAGAGCTGCACTGAGGTGCAGAGAGACCCGGGGCCAGAGGTTCTGGGGGAAAGAACTCCCCAGTGGGGCCAGGGGGAGAGAGAACTCTCAGGTGAGAAATCAGGGAGAAAGAGCCATACAGTAGGAGTCAGAGAGAGAGGTGTGTGTTGAGGGGCAGTAAGTGAGGGAGAGCTGTGCTGGGGGGAAGGGTCAAGTAGGAAGAGAGGACTCCAAGAGAGGGTATCAGGGAGGGGGAAGGGTGACACAGTAGGAGCTAAGAGGGCCAGGATGAGAGAGAATTGGGTAGTAGTTGGTCAGGGAGAATGACCTGTGAGGTGGTGGCAGGGAGGCTCCAGGGAGTAAGTGCTTTATAGTGGGGGGGTCAGTGAAGGAGAGCAGCAGAGCAATGGAAGGTCAGGGAGATGCGGAGGGGAGGGTGAGGCCTTGATGGTGGGATTGTTGGGCTATGTGGCTGGAAGGATAGGTAGGCAGAGAAGGTGGTCCACAAAGGGCTTGTAAGGAGATGGGGTCCAAGGGGATAGGAAGTGGGTGCTGTCACTGTGGAACAGGAGATCCCCTCACCTGAAGGGCAGATGGGGTTTAGTTGGGGCACTGTTGAGACACAGTAACATGGCCAAAGTGTGCTTTCTGAAACTGGGAGAGGAGATGATAAATTGGGGCCTTTAGGAGATGGGAGGGTGCAGTTATACATTCATTCAACAAATATTTATTGAATTCTTATTCTGTGCCAAGAGTGTGTTAAGCTCTGAAAAAAAAAAAAAGACAAAATCCTCCACCATGGAACTGAAATTATAGTCATGAGGAGACAATCATAAAACAGATAATAATAATAATAATGTTGATTAATAGCTTGACAGTCTAGGTACCAGGGAAGGCTTGGGTGTAGCTGAGAGAGGGATTGGTGGCGGGATTCAGTTTTAAAAGGGTATCAGGGAAAGTGCCACTGAGAAGGTGACAGTTGGATCAAGACCTGAAGGGCTGAAGAGTATAGGTCAAAAGCCCCTGCAATGATCCAGGCATTGGGCATTATAGGAGCTGGCAGATGGAGTAATGCCCATGGTGAGACACTTTATAGAAACAGTCATCAAAATGTAGCTTCAACTGGCCAAAGGAGCCATGGGTTGGAACTGAAGGTCCTTCCTCTGTGACCTTCCTTCCTAGGTCCATGCCCTTGAGGGATGGCTCTGCAGCTCATTCTCTCCTATTCTTACAGCCCCTAGTAGGGGTGGGCTTCAGGGCTGGTTGAGCCCAGTGATTTAACAACAATGGGAACACAGCCTGGGGAGCTCACAGTAGGGGGCTGTGGATAGCAACGTGGCAGGAGGAAGGGAGCAGTTAGTGTCCAGTGTCCAGAACACATGAGCCAGTCCCACGCCAGCTGGGTCCCTGGCACAGTAAGCACCGGTCGGATAAGCTGGGGGTGGGGATGCACAGAGAGCCATTGTGTGGAGGCTCTGGTGTTGGGAGCGAGGGCAGAGCAGGGTCTGGCTGTACTGTCCCAGAAAGCTCAGGGCTGGGGATTTGGGGCCGGAGTGGACTGTGGGGCCTGGCCCCAGCCTTTGGTGGAGATAGATAGGGTTGAGCAGGTGATGGTGAAGGGGGACAGCAGTTGGGCCTAGTTGTTGTCATGGGAAAATAGCTCACAGGACATGGAGTGGTGGGTGCTGGCCTGTTGTGTGTAAGGGAGATGAGGAGGTGCAGAGCACAGCCCTGGGCAGAAGCAAGGGTGCTGCTATCCAGACCTGGAGGCTGAACATGGTCTCCTCTCCCCACCCCGCAGGATCTGCCAAGGCCATGTCTGTTCCATCGTCACTGAGCCAGTCGGCCATTAATGCCAACAGCCACGGAGGCCCCGCCCTGAGCCTACCCCTGCCCCTGCACGCTGCCCACAACCAGCTGCTCAACTCCAAGTTGCAGGCCACGGCTGTGGGACCCAAGGACCTGCGCAGTGCCATGGGGGAGGGTGGTGGGCCTGAGCCAGGCCCTGCCAACGCCAAGTGGCTAAAAGAGGGCCAGAACCAGCTCCGGCGGGCTGCCACGGCCCATCGTGACCAGAACCGCAACGTGACCTTGACCCTGGCAGAGGAGGCCAGTCAGGAGCCTGAGATGGCACCCTTGGGCCCCAAAGGCCTGATGCACCTGTACTCAGAGCTGGAGCTCTCCGCCCACAATGCAGCCAACAGAGGGCTCCGAGGATCTGGTCTGATCATCAGCACCCAAGAGCAGGGGCCAGATGAAGGAGAGGAGAAGGCAGCAGGGGAGGCCGAGGAGGATGATGAGGAAGAGGATGAGGAGGAGGAGGAGGAGGACTTGTCTTCTCCCCAAGGGCTGCCCGAGCCCCCGGAGAGTGCGGAGATGCCCCCCAGACCCCAGGCCCTTGCCGACGGTCCCCGAGAGCACAGCAAGAGTGCCAGCCTCCTGTTTGGCATGCGGAACAGTGCAGCCAGTGATGAGGACTCAAGCTGGGCTACCTTATCCCAGGGCAGCCCCTCCTATGGCTCCCCGGAGGACACAGGTACCTTAATGGAGCTTAACTTGGGGAATATGGGAGGGCAATAGAGGCCAGGGCCAGCCTGGGCATGAATCACAGAGCACATGTCCTCAGTCCTCAGCAGACCATATCCAGCCAGGTTTTCCTGAATGAAACCATTCCTGCATTCAGAGTGCTTGCACAAGTTGATAGATCCTCCCGTCATGCAAACCCTGATGGATGGTAAACTAGGTGTGTTTATGGAGTACTTACCAGGTACTGCCCTGTGCTCAGCATTATCATATTTAGTCTTCACAGTAATGTTGTGAGGTAGAGACTGTTATGATGCCTGTACTACAGATGACAAAAAAAGGAGGCCTGGAGAGGTTAAGTAGCTTTCCTAAAGTCACAGACAGTCTGGAATCACTGTAGAACCGAGTCTAGACCTGAGCTCTTGACCCTGCATACCCTGCCACTGATGCACACAGCACGATGAACCAGGTGCGCTTGAAACAGGTTTTAACAGGCCGGGTCTGGAGGCAGCAGCAGCACCTCCCCACAGAGGTCTATTTGGAAAGACTGAGGTCGGGGATTATGTGCAGAGACCCCTCTGGGCATTGCAAGGGTACCATTTTGTATCCTTTCTATCAGGAATGGAATATTGACTAAAAGTTAGGAAGTAAAGGAAGAATAAACATATTCTTCTTTGTAGGGTGGGTGGGGGGAGAAAATAGATATTAGGACTCCAAAGATTGATCATTAAATGTGTTCTATTTAAATAAATTGAGTCTCCATATTTGCTCATGTCACATAGAGATGCAGACAGGGCTGAGGAACAAAGGACAGAGATAACGGGCTGTAGCTACTATCCTGGACTTCTGTGGGCTGGGGTGTAAGTAAAGATCAGGAAAGACTCTTGTGTGTGCCTGGCAGCAGGCACCATACCAGGCCCCAAATGGTAGAGCCTTTGCAGGGGGACATGCAGTTCATGGAGGTGAGCAAAGGGCAGTACACCATCCCCTTTCAAAAAACTTGTTACAGACGTTTTCAAACATCTACAGAAGTCGAGAGAATAGAATAATGAGCCCAATTTACCCATGACCCAGTTTCAACAATTATCAACACATGACTAATCTTGGTGCATCTATACCCCCACCTCCTCCTGGGCCCTAGCCTAGGCTATTTTGAAGCAAACACTCAAGCCCAAAAGTGTTTACCCATGCATTTCCAAAAAACAAAACTCTTAAAAAGATCTACAACATTATTGTCATGAACACAAAATTTTAACAATAATTCCTTAATATTATCAAATATCCAGTTAATGTTTATAATTTCCCAGTTGTTTAATTATGACCCCCAACTCAGCTATTTAAAAAAGTTTTGATTGTTTGAATCAATAACCAAAGAGTCCCAGACCTTTCAGCGGTGGATGTGTATCTTAAATTTTCTTTTGGATCTGTCTATTGTTGTTTCATTCCTCTGTCTGTCCTCTATTTTTGCTTGCAGGTTGTTGTTGTTGTTGTTGTTGTTGCTGTCATTTTAAATTGGAGACACTGTGTTTTTTGTCCTGGATTTTCCATGGTCTGGATTTGCAGACGCTCTCGCTGTGGCAGTGTTGAACAGGTTTCTCTTCCCCTAGATTTCCTGTAGATTTGGGAGTGAGTTCCAGAGCCTTGATCAGACTCAGATTTGAGAGGTTTTTTGTGTTTTGCTTTTGCAAGAACATTTCATAGGTGGTATTGAGTACTTCTATCAAAGACAAAGTCTGATTGCCTCTCTTTTTGTGATGTTAGTGGCCTTCGATGGTCATTGCTTGGGTCCCCTTTAAAGGGAGCAGCTGCTACTCCACTCTAGCTTGTTATTTATAGGGTTGGTGGGGGGAAATGTAGTTGCAGTGGAGCCAGTTCATGCAACTTTTCTAGGTAAATGGAAAACTGGACATTGATGTGAAATATTCCAGTTTCTTTTTTTTTTTAATTTTTATTTTAATGTTTATTTATTTTTGAGAGAGAGAGAGTGTGAGCAGGGAAGAGGCAGAGAGAGAGAGGCAGACACAGAATCTGAAGCAGGCTCCAGGCTCTGAGCTGTCAGCACAGATCCTGACGTGGGGCTCAAACTCCTGAGCTGTGAGATCATGACCTGAGCTGAAGTCAGATACTTAACCGACTGAGCCACCCAGGTGGCCCCCCCCAATTCTTTTTTTTTAAAAGCACCATGCAGGCCCCACCAAATCTGAGTCTTGTATCGGTCTATAGGCTGCTGGTTTGCAGCCCCTGCCCTAGCGGTGGGTATGAGTCAGAGGCCTGATTGCTCAGGGGCTGCTAGGATGGTCACTGCAGTAGCTGCCCTTGTGAGTCTTCTGGGAGAAGGAGGATAGAACTGCTGAAGGAGTGGGAAGGGTATGCTGGACACGGGCATCAACCTCAGTGAGAGAGAATGGTCAAGGATCAAGCTCTGGTGGAGACTGTGGAAGTTCAAAGTAGTGAGTGGTGTGGGGCCAGCCTAAGGAAGGGGCTGAGTCACTGCTTACTCTTTTGTAATTGTGGTACTATGACCATGAAGGCCACAGAGGAACTCTGGACTCCTGAAGGAATGGAGTAGAATTGAACAAAACTATTTTCTCCTTCCCATCTTAGGATCTCCACAAAGTTGTTGATTGAATGCGTAAGTGCATGAATAAATGAATGAATGAATGGTAAACGGATGAGCAAAAGAACTTTATTGCCTGTGTTGGGTTCATACTCGGCACCAGGCCTTGTCCTAGATGCTGAGAATACATTCTAACAAGGGACCTGCCCTTATGGTACTCACAGTCTAGTGGGGGAGACAAAGATAAGCAGGCAGTTCTGACCAGCATGGTGAGCACTGGGATGGGAGAGATGCAGGAGGGGCACTCAGCCCTGCCTATGTGCATGGTGGGGGGAAAGGGGTGGGTCAGTTTTGAGAAGTGACCTTTACATGGATGCCTGAAGGAGGAGTGGGTCATAGCCAGGTGAAGATTGAGGGAGGGAGGCTGGACTTGGAAAGGATGAGGGGCTTGCCAAGCAGGGAGAGAGAGAGACAAGGAGGGAGCGGGGGTGATCAGAGATAAGGCTGAGGGGCAGAGGCTGGGGGCTCATAACAGCACCCAAACCCTAGAAGTTTAGGTTCTATCCTGAGGGCAAGAGAAAACAATTAGGAATATTAAAGTGGAGAGTAGTTTAGCATTTTGGAACAATCAATTTTGGGTTGTAGTGTGCAGCCCAGATTGGTGGAGATGAGGTTGGAGGAGGGAGCCCACCTGTGAGGCTGTTGCAGTGATCTGGGTAAGAATTCTAGGTAGTAGCTTGGACTACTGTAGTGACATGGGAGTGGAGAAGAGGAGAGAACATTATGCGATTCATTGACTTCTGAGTAAATGGCCACTCCTGGTTTCACCATGAAGGTGTACATGGATGAATGAATGAACGAACACAAACCTTTGAATTCGTGCGTGAGTGCCTGAATGAGTCGATGCAGGAGTGAAGATTCCTGAAAACAATGTGTGCATGTGGCAGCAAAGGCCTGAGTGGGGCTGTGCTTGGAGGGAGATGTGCCAGGCTCCAGAAGGGCCTCCCAGATGGTCAAAGGGGGGAGAGCGGCCCCTCCAGGACAGATCGGAAGGATGAAGCTCTTTGAAGCAGGAAGGTACAGGCTACCAGGGATGGCAGATGGATTGGTATGTGTGACTCAGTCAGAAGATGGTGAATTGGTCTCCAGATTCAAAAGGTGTATGACCCTTCATGAAGAAGGGTGTGGCTGTGTAAGGTATGGTTGCCCTGGGTGTTGGTGTTCCTGAAAGGTTTGATAGGAGAACCCTGAAGATGATGGAGGGCTCCTGGGGAAGAGCAGGCATTCTAATTCCCTGGGGCCTCAGGAGAAGGGAGGGTGGAGGGAGAAGAGGTGGTAATGGCTACCTAGAAGGCTGGACAGGCAAGAAGAGCCCCTCCTCTGTGAACCCACCTCACTTGGAAGCTGAGGGTGGTGAGATATCTTGCTCAAATAAATGACTCTCACATTAGGTGTGCATCCACCTTGGGTATCCGCGCCTGCTCCCAGTCTCTCTGTGCCTGGTTGCCCAGCAGCCTGGGTCTGGGGACTGCCTGTATCCTCATTGCTGCCTCTTGGACCAGTCAGGATTCCTGGTTTCCTTGGTAACGGGAAGCACGTCAGCAGTCTGGGCACTCCCAGCCATCCTGGTGCTGCGGTTGCCGAGGAGACGCTGCAGCCTAGCTGGGCCCTGGCAGGTGAGGGGGGCTGTGATGGGAAGCCCCAAGCCCAACCTCAAGCTTGCTAGGGCCCAGCCCTTAAGGCCCACTTTTGGCCTCAAACTGCCGGGCAGGTTCTGGGCCCGGGAGGGAGCTCTGGGAGCCCTGAAGCCACACCCTTTTTGTTCTGAGAGCTACAGGCTTTGCAGGGCCCCAGGTGGCTGGGGTATTCCTGAGGGGTTGAGCTTCCTGGTGTCCCCAAGACTAGGTTTAACTGTGGTGCTGTGGCGACTGCTGCTGCTGCTGCGGGGTGGGATGGAGATTCAGGATTGGGGGAGGGGAGCCAGGATTAGAAAGAAGAGATGTAAGCAGGATGGGCTGGGGTCTTATGAGGACCCTCCATCCCCACCCCAAGGAGGTCCCCTCCTGTGGTGGTCCTGGCCCCTCCTTGGCGAGCACCAGGCGGGGGAGGATCTTGCCTGGCAGGCGCTCTGCCCTGGTGAGAAGGGGGTGGGATGAGCTTTTCTCTGCAGCCCAGCACCAGGCTGTGAGCCCAGCTGGCTGGGCTGGAGGGGCTGTGAGGAGGGAGGGTGGAGGCAGGAGGGGCTGGGAACCAGCGCCATGTTCTCCCAGGACTTTTTCCTGGCCATCATCCTGCAGGACAGTAGTCCAGGTGAGGGGTGGCATGGGTCTGGGCATGATGTGGGGTGGGGCTGGGTGGGAGGAGAGGCAGAGGAGGGCATAAGCTGGGCCACAGAGCTGGAGTGGTGTGGCTCTGCTAGGGGACGAAGAGTGTATGTCACAGGTATGTGTGCATGTGCATGAAATATTTGCTTGCGTCTGTGTGTGGTAAAGGGTCTGGGTGTGAGTGTCTGTGGTATCTGCACACATGTGGCAGAGGTTGAGTGTGCACTCACTATTTGTGTGGTACCCACACATGTTGGGGGTTGTTGTGGGTGTGGTCTCTGCGCACATGTGGTGGGAGCTGATATATATAACTGTGTGTGTGCACACCTCTGTGTATGGTGTCGGCATTAGTGTATGGCTGGAGTTGGTGTGTGTATGTATGTTTTTGCCCTTGCACATGTGGGTGCCCCTGACTTTGATACCTGCCGTCTATATTGGCATTTTCTATGTGTGCACACCCTTGTGTTTCTGTGTTTCTATGGCTGCACAGGTGTGTAGTAGGGCTTGTATGTGTTGTGTGCCTGAGTGCACATGTGTGTGCAGGAGCTGATATGTGTGTGCACCTGAGATATGGGTATGTATGATAGGAGGTCAGTTGGGGTCACCCAACCTCCCTCCTTCTCTCTGCCTTCCTCCTTCCCTCTATGTAGCCACATTAGCTAGGCGCAGGGTCCAGGGGGAGACCTGAGTCATGTCCCCTGCGGGTGGTCCCCCATGTTGTTATTCCAGACTGCAGGCTCTAGGAGGAAGCAGGAACCTTGTGCTGGAGCCCTCCCCCCATCCCTCCCTCTGTACAGTGGAGTGTCAGTGAGGGGACTGGGCATAAGTACCCACTGCTTGTTGGGTGGGCACACCCTCATCAGCACCCCCCCACCCGGCAGATTCCTTCTGGAACCCCAACGCCTTCGAGACGGATTCCGACCTGCCGGCTGGATGGATGAGGGTCCAGGATACCTCAGGGACCTACTACTGGCACATCCCAACAGGGACCACCCAGTGGGAGCCCCCGGGCCGGGCCTCTCCTTCACAGGGGAACAGCCCCCAAGAGGAGTCTCAGGTGAGCTCACAGGTTTTTTGTCCAGGGATGGAGTGGTGGTGCTGCTGGGGCAAGATGAGCCACCCATTCATTGCTCCCATCCCTCTTCCTAGCTCACTTGGACAGGCTTTGCCCATGGAGAAGGCTTTGAGGATGGAGAATTTTGGAAGGTGAGGGGACCTGCTTTATAATGGGGGAACTGGAGAGGGGGCATCATTTTGGTCCTGACTCCTCTCACCCCTTCCCAAGGATGAACCCAGTGAGGAGGCCCCTATGGATTTGGGGCTGAAGGACCCTGAGGAGGGGACATTGTCCTTCCCAGCTCAGAGCCTCAGGTGAGTGGGAAGGCATAACACAGTGGGCTAGCTGGGGGATGGATCTCTCTGGGAGAGGCCTTGGGACAGTTCCCTGTTTGGTGATCCATACTAAGTGTTACCATCTTCCTCCAGCCCAGAGCCATTACCCCAAGAGGAGGAGAAGCTGCCTCCACGGAATGCCAACCCAGGGATCAAGGTTCGTTCAAGGCCAATGCCCATTCCTCGGGCTGGAGCTCCTGTGTGTGTGGGAGACCCCCTCATGTCATGTTCTGGGAGTATATCTGGTCTCAGTAAGCTTTCCAGGTCCTGAGTTAGGAGCTCCTCCAGTCTTAGCACAGACCCCTGTGTCTGGACCAGAGGCATGTCAGTGTTTAACTCAACCAGCCCAGTGGCTTGGCGGGGGTGGGGTGGGGGGTCCATCCAGGCTTGGCTCAGATGCTTCCTTGTACTAGCAGCGGTCTCCTCTGAGACCAGCACCCCTCCCACCAACCATATCCTGTTTGGGGAGCTCAACATACCCTCCCAGATGCCATGTTCTGAGTCAGGAACTCCTCTGCTCTCAGCAGGAGAGTGTCCCATGTTGGGGGTCCTCCAGTTCTAGCTCAGACCCTCTACCTCCCACCCCCTCTTCTGTGTCTGGCAGTGTTTCGCCGTGCGCTCCCTAGGCTGGGTGGAGATGACCGAGGAGGAGCTGGCCCCTGGACGCAGCAGTGTGGCAGTCAACAACTGCATCCGTCAGCTTTCCTACCACAAAAACAATCTGCACGACCCCATGTCTGGGGGCTGGGGGGAGGTGAGGGCTGAACTGGCAGGTGTGGTACAGTGGAGAAGGGAAGGGAGCTGTGAGGGAGAGGAGAGCTGGGCTGCCTGAGCAACGGCGGGGTGATGGAGGTGTCAGCCCCCCAAGTGACAGCCCTGTGACATGGGTGTGTGATCCCAGGTTGGGGCCTTGGGAGATGGTTTCTAACAGTGACTGGATGTTAAAAGGAGTCACATAAGAGATGACAGATGTGACCTCCACTAGAGTGAGGCTTGCACGGTGGGTGGTCCAACGCCAAGGTTGGGGGTGCCCTGAGCTGGAGGTGGCAGAGATCAGCACCTCCCCAGCTGGGGCTCCACTGAGTGCTTGCTCTCTGGGCCCACAGGGAAAGGACCTACTGCTACAGCTGGAGGACGAGACACTAAAGCTGGTGGAGCCACAGACTCAGGCCCTGCTGCATGCCCAGCCCATTGTCAGCATTCGCGTGTGGGGCGTCGGGCGGGACAGTGGAAGGTGGGAGCTGGGCCTGGGATCCTAGGGCGGGGACTCATCCGATATCAGTCAGAGTGGGGGCTCTCCTCCCTAACTTTATTCTTTGCCTCTCTTGTGCTGCCGGACCCAGAGAGAGGTACTTATGCCTAATTTACCTTCCCGTTCCTCCTCCCACACCTGGACCAGACGCCTCAAAGCACCTGAGGTCCCCTATTCTGCCCTGCCCCTTCCTGCCCGCTGTGCTCGCCCATTTTCCCCTTCTCAGCATGCTTGCCTGTCTACCCATCAGCCAGAAGGCAGCACCCACAGGACAGCATCCTGAGGCTGGAAGCCCTGAGGAGCTGCGATGGACAGGGAGGGTGTGGGTTTGTAGGGATGATGCCTCGCACTGGATGGCACTGGGAGACACTGAGGTGCCCCTCCCCCAACAGGGACTTTGCCTACGTAGCTCGTGATAAACTGACCCAGATGCTCAAGTGCCACGTGTTTCGCTGTGAGGCACCTGCCAAGAACATCGCCACCAGCCTGCATGAGATCTGCTCTAAGGCACGGCCCCCTCCACTCCTTGGACTAGCTGCCACCTTTGCTCTACAAGGATGTGGGTGGGGTCACTGAGTTGGGGTGGGGGGGCTCCAGGGCAACGAAGCCCTAATGGATTCTCCCTCGCTCCTCCCCTCCGCTTCTCCCTTCCTCAGATCATGGCCGAACGGCGTAATGCCCGCTGCTTGGTAAATGGACTCTCCCTGGACCACTCTAAACTTGTGGACGTCCCTTTCCAAGGTCAGTGACACAACTCTTCCAGATCCAGCTCATCTGTGTTAGCAAAGGTGCGGTGACTCACGAAAAGGCATGTGCTATTACATGGACATGATAAAAAATGGGCACATGGAGACTGAATTCTTTGGAGCAAATAAGTGAAGGGACTCTGGTTAAAGGCAGATGGGGAAGGGGTAGAGGTGAGGACTTGGCTGGGTGCATGTCCAGCTTATGCCCTCATGGTGGGGACTGGGGGGTGAGCAAGACCTGCCACCACAGTTGATCCTCCTTTTCTTTTCCACAGTGGAATTCCCAGCACCCAAGAATGAGTTGGTACAAAAGTTCCAAGTCTATTACCTGGGGAACGTGCCTGTTGCTAAACCTGTTGGTATGTGTGTTCTTTACCTAGGGACCACCAACACTGATCCCAAAGCAATGCTCCCACCTTCTGCCTCCCAATACCTCTTTTATCAGACCTTCCTCATGCTTGATGTCACCTTGCCCTTTAAAGGTACACCTCCTGTACCTCTGTCCCATCTGCACTCTGTGTCCTGCCTATAGCAGCAATTGGCATGCCTTTATGGAGTGTGAACCAATGAACTAGGCAAGGGAGACCAACTCTTGCATCCCGTGGAAAAACTTTGATTGGGTTGGGAGGTAGGTCTTAGATGACTGGAAACACCAAGTAGCAGCTGGGAGCTGGGTTTGGTATTACAGCACTATGAGCTGTGAGCACCTAGAGAGGAAGCAGTGAGCATAATTGTGAGATGCTTTATTGTTTGTGAAGTATTTCTATATATGTCATTTAAATTTTATTTTTATTTTTTTAATGTTTATTTTTTTGAGAGAGAGACACACAGAGTGCGAGTGGGGGAGAAGCAGAGAGCAAGGGAGACACAGAATCTGCAGTAAGCTCCGGCTCTGAGCTGTCAGCACAGAGCCCGCTGCGGGGCTTGAACTCGTGAACTATGAGATCATGACCTGAGCCTAAGTCGGATGCTTAACCGACTGAGCCACCCAGGTGCCCCTTTGTCATTTAAATTTTGATGATCTTATGAAGTTGGGATTTTGGTTATACCCATTTTGTAGATAAGGGGACTGAGAGTAGAAATCTGGTTCTCACTTATATTTCCAGTGCTTTCACAGTACCTGTTATTTATTTGTTCATTTGGCTAACAAATACATATAAAGCCTACCATGTGCTAGGTCCTGGGAGAACAATGGCCACAGCTTTCATGGAGGTTACAGCAGAAAAAAAAAAGGAATTAATCAAATAATCATATTAATAATAAATGTGTAATTACAAATGAACATTCATTGAAAGAAAGTAGCAAGGTGCTATAAAACTTGTAACAGAGGAACTTCATTTTGTTTAGAATGTCAAAAAAGACTTTCTTGAGAAAGTGACATTTGAACTAAGACCAAAAAATGAATAGGAGCTAATGTGGCAAAATGGGATAGAGATGAGAATAAAGCAGGGGAAGATCATTCCAGGCAGAATGAACAGTGTAGGGGAGGACCCATAGTGGAAGGCATTTTGGTACTTCAAAGGCATTGAGAGAAGATGATTGGTGCCAGATGACGCTGGGAGCTGGGTAGCAGTCAGACACTGTGGGACCCCATAGGCCATGTTAATGATTTATCTTCATCCTAAGAACGGCAAGGAGCTATAGAAGAGTTTTCAGGAGGCACTTGGCATAATCAGATTAGAATGTTGTAAAAGCTTGCTTTGGCTATGCCATGGAGAAAGATGTTTAGCAGGTGGAAGTGGGCGTGAAGAACTCAGTTGGGAGGGTCTTGGGAGTAGTCATGGCTGGTAAGAAGAGTATTGTGGACTGTGGTGGAGCTGAAGAAGAGTGTGCAGATTCAAGAGATGTTTAGACAATTAAAATCAAATATCTTGGTGATTGACTGAAGGTGGGACGAGGGACAGAGGCATTCAGGCTGACTCCTGACTTCCTGGCTTTGGGAACTAACTGGATGGTGATGTCATTCTCTAAAGGTAGCAGACTTTGGAAGAGGCCAGTTTTGGTATAGAGATTGGAGTTCAGTTTTGGACATGCCAATTTTGATGTGCCTTGGGGAAGCTGAGTGGCAAACTCAGGTTGGCAGCTGAATTGACAGAGGAGAGGTCTGGGTTGCAGATTCAAATGTGGCATTATTGGGTTATAGAGGTAATCAAAGCCATGAGTGTAGAGAAGACTGACCCCCGAAAGTAGGCAACCCACAGTGAAAAGAGAAATGAGGCTAGGCTTAGCTTTTAGGTCCTCCAGCATTTAATGGACAGTGCAGGAGGATGAAATTGACAAGGATAGTGAGAGCAGCAGGAGAGAGGCCAGAGGAAAAAAAGAGACTGCTTCAAGATGTGGTCAGGTGTCACATCAAAAGATACTTAGGAAGAACTCAAAAGTGTTTGGTGAATGGATAAACAAATCAAAGAATGAATGAGATTTGCCTCAAATGACATGGCCAGGAGATGGTAGACCTAGGACTCAAACCTGGTCATCTTCAATGCTCTGCTCTTCCCCTCAAACAATGCTGACTTTAATGACCAGCATCTTATATCCAATGAAGAAACCCTTCTTGGAAAGGATGGGGATTGAGGTGGGGTTTGAAAGAAGGCCTGGATTTGCAGCGGGGAATTGGTATTCCAGTTAGGTTGAATGGTACTGCCACAGACATGGAGCTGGAGGTGAGAAAATCATGTTCAGGGAGCAGGAAGGAAGCTTGGCTGACCTCTTCACCTTTGCTTTCGTTTCTTTTTGCCTTTCACCCTCAACTTTCAAACCCTCATTGCCTCTTTTGGTTACTACCCCTACTCTCTTGTCTTTCTGCCACCTTACATAGGTTCTCATAATGATGAAGCAAGCATCTGCAATCCTTGACGCTCCTCTGCTGCCTGTCACCTTGATGGGTCTGCTCTGTTGAGTCCCTAACCTCACTTCTTGCTTTGTCTTATGCTCCCTTTGTAACCTCTAGGAGTTTAGCATTGGCCCCTCCTAAAGCTGCAATATTCACTCAATCATTCATTTATTCAATGAATAAGTATTGAATGCCTGATTTGTGCCAGACACTATTCTAGGTTCTTGGTATACATGAATGAACAAAACTGACAGACTACTGCCTTCAGGTAGCTGACATTCTAGCCAGGAGAGAGAGGCAATAACAAAATTACATACTATGTTGGAAGGCAACAATTGATCTGGAAAAAAAAATGCACAGTAGGATAAGGGGTATTGGGAATGCAGGGCTGGGGTTCAGGGTGTAGGTTTCACTCCTGAGTTGTTACCAAATATGGCAGACTTTCTAGGGCACTTGCTCCACTACTTTCCCCCCCCTCCACGCTGATCCTCCCCCTCCTCTGAGGCCAGGCCCCATCCCCACAGCCCCATGAGCTTGTTAAGCTGTTTGACTTCGATATCTTGTCCACACTCATGGTCTTCAGGAGTTTCCGTTGAGTGGTATAAATGTCGAAAACACCACAGCCCTTGGCAGTCGGATCTGACCCACTCAGGACTGCCTGTGTTGTCACCGTTCTGTGGGCTTCTAGGTTCCTCGGTTATGCCAGTTTGGATGCATTTGCCCATGTTGCCTTCAGGGTGACTTGCTCGTACATCTGGAATTTCTTCAGTATATAAGCCTTGTGCTAGGGTTGGGGACATGGGGATGAATTAAACTTGGCTTCTGTTCTTGAGATGGTCACAGCCCAGTGTGGAGAAAGGTTTTCTAGCAGTTACCAGATGTGCTAAGAGTTGTTCCGGCAACATCCTCTCTCTTCCTTGCAGCAGGGAAGGCTTCTGGGCGGGACTTGGATGAACCCCAAAGGATGAGTATCGGGAGTTTCTCAGTCAAGAGGGAAAGGGTACTCCAAACCGAAGCTTTTCCACAGTTGCAGCCTGTGTCCCTCGAGGGCATCCTCTTCTCTTACTCTGCATTCCCCATCTGCCTAGTAGGGCATTTGCCAGGACTAGATGTTAATAAATGCTACATAAATCATTTGAAGCTCTGGGAGCAGTAAAATATGAGGCTTGACAGCTCAGATGAGGCCAGTTTTTGGAGGACCTGCATGCTTGGGAGAGGAGTTTGGCCTTGATCCAGTCAGAGGTAAGATGAGCAAGGCCAAGATGAGGGAGGACTTTCGAGGAAGACATTTGTCCTCTTCCTTGTCCTCTGCCCAAAGAGGGTCCATGTAGTCTGCTCCTTTGGGAGCCCAGAGGCACTGAGAGGGGCAAGAGGGCCCAGGAGTGGCCCACAGGGCTGCATGCCTCCACATAGGCACTGCTTATTCTAACCTTTTAGCTGCGAAGGTAAAGACCAGTAGATCACACTGCCTGTTCATGAGTAGTGCAGGGACCAGCACCCATGCAGCACCATGCTATGCGCTTCTCCTGCCATGGTTTTCTGCTGAGTGCAGGCAAAAGTGGGATGCAGGAGTGAAGTGTTGAATAACAGTTTGAGATGGAGGAAACCACTGTGTTACAGAGGAAGTTGATTGATCTAAAAAACCAGGAATCTTGCATTACTTCCTTTGAGCACATTATAGAAATTACTGAATCCAACTAAGATTTGACATTCCTTCTAGTTCTGAAAACTAGGAATATAAAGAAGGGAACTTTAAGCATCAGTTTCCTTATCTGTAAAATGGCAATAAAAGAACCAATTGGGAGATTGTCATAGGTGTAAATGCAATTGTGCACTATAATGATGTAGCATGGTGGGACACAAAAGTCAACTTACCTCAAGTGGATACAAAACAAACCAAAGTTTGGGTCTTGGGAGAGGAGTGGCCTTTAGGGGCTGGTTTGAGAGTTGTAGTGTGACATAATTGAATGTCTGAATGTGGGTGAACACTGAGAGCCAAGATGTGGGGAGGTCAGAGCTTTGGGGGGATCAGCTCATTTAGGAGGCTGAAGGAAGAGTCAGAATCAGGTGAAGAAAACCAAGCCTAGGATTCAGTATTGAAGAAACCAGAAAAGTGCTAAATTACTGAAGCCAAGGAAGAGGGTACCAAGGAAAGGATACCTGTGCAGCATTGTACAGGGCTGTAAACTGGTGAAATGGGGATGGAGCAAAGGCCCTGGGGTAAACTCTCCCCACCCCTAGTGGTATCATGTTTGTGTCCATATCTTCCAGGGGTAGATGTGATAAATGGGGCCCTGGAGTCAGTCCTGTCCTCTAGTAGCCGTGAGCAGTGGACCCCAAGTCATGTCAGCGTGGCCCCTGCAACCCTTACCATCTTGCATCAGCAGGTAAAGACTGGGATGGGAGAAGGCATGGCTGTGCCTCGCCATGGAGGGGAGCCTGGGGTGGTGGGGGAAGAGCTGCCAGTAAGGTGGATGTGCTCAGTGGAAGAGAGGGTTGGGCTGTTCCTTTCTAACTGGGCTCCCTCCCTCCAGACGGAAGCAGTGCTGGGGGAATGTCGGGTGCGTTTCCTCTCCTTCCTGGCTGTGGGCAGAGATGTCCACACATTTGCATTCATCATGGCTGCCGGCCCAGCCTCCTTCTGTTGCCACATGTTCTGGTGCGAGCCTAATGCTGCCAGTCTCTCAGAGGCTGTGCAGGCTGCCTGCATGGTAAGTGGGTAGGGTGATGGAGTGGTGATGCCCACCCCACATGGGGCAGGCTGGAGAGTGACTGCCGCACCTGCCTCTTTGCAGCTCCGCTACCAGAAGTGTCTGGATGCACGCTCCCAGGCCTCCACCTCCTGCCTCCCGGCACCCCCTGCAGAGTCCGTTGCCCGCCGTGTAGGGTGGACTGTCCGCAGGGGCGTTCAGTCGCTGTGGGGTTCCCTCAAGCCCAAACGCCTGGGGGCCCATACCCCCTGAAGTCCTCAGTCCTCCCTCCACCTGCTTGCATTGGGCCCCAGGGAACTCAAGGGTATGGGGCAGGGAGGGGCCCTAGAGGCTATTGTTAGGCCTCAGGCCCCCTCAAAGCTGCCCCTCCCTAGTAGCTGGGATTCCCTGCCTAGGGGCTGGGGAGAGAGAGACCTAATCCCTTCGGGGAAATGACAATATTGGATTGATAAGAGGAGCAAGAAGCAAGGCCAGCCCCAGGCTCTCCACCCCCATGTTTCAGGTGGAGCAGGAGGAACTGGTCTAGGCCAGGCCCTATCTTGGTAGGGTCTGGCAGGGGCAGAAGGGGGACTGGTCCAGGCATGGGTCCCCTCCCCACTGTTCCATGGGCACCTCTGCTGTACTGATATCACTAATAAAGTCTGTCTGCCCTGCTAAGCTGTGTGCCTTCCTGTGCCTGCACCATACCATCACCCCCAGTACCCTGATCCCTCAGTTAGGATTATATTCCCAAAGCCCCCTTCCCCTTCCTCCTTGAAAAAAAGAAAGTGGGACACTTGCAGAGGGGTCTGGAGTCCAAGTCTCTTATCTTTATTTTAACGGCCTGACAACCAGGCAGCAGCAGTCCAGGGTTCCTGGCTGGCCAGCACAGGCCTGGGGTGAGAGCTCCTGTGTGGTCTGCTGCGGCAGGACCAACTTAGACCTTTGCTCCATAGTTATGAAAGGCAGCAGTCCCAGGGCAGCTGAGATGCTGGGCACAGAGCAGCCACCCTCTCTCCTGTATCTTGCCAAACCAGCTCCATGAAAGAAGGTCCTGTTTCCCCGGTGTGCTTGGGGCTCAGGGATAGGGTTTTCCACCAGATGCTCTTCTTACCACAGTTGTCCTCTGGAGTTTTTGCAGCTTTCCTCACATTTGCACTTTCACAAATCTGGGCCATGGGGGTACTAGCAGAAAGATGGCCTTGGCTGCAGGCTCTGGACATCAGGGAGGCTTCCATCTGGCACCAGATGGCGACATAGAGCAGGGCTATCCGAGCGAGCTGAGAGCTGGGCGCACAGTGTAGTCAGGCGGCAGGGCATGCCACAGGGCTCTGAGGGGGGGTGGCCCTTATGGTAGAGAAACCAGAAGGTCTGGAAAAGTTGTGTGTCACCCCTCATGCGGTACACCAGATCATGCCAGGCGGCAGGCAGTGCATTGGGCAACCCGTAGGTTTCTCGAGCTCTATAGAGACGCTGCCAGTGTGGTATGGCTCCTGGCTCATTAGCCTGTGTCAGGTTCAGGATGTAGGTCTCATGATCTAGGACCACATGAGAGCTCCCCGGATAGTTGCCATCTATTTGGTAGACCCGGTAACCTGCAAGGAGGGAGGGCTGACTGGAAAGGGAAGGAACCAAGGCAACTCCAGGGAGAGGTCATATGTCCCGCCTGCCCCTTGCCAGCCATGGCCCCAACTCTGTTTCTGCTTCCTCTATCTCAACAACTCCCACATCACTCACCAGGATTAAGGCCGATGTAGGTGGTGGCACTGGGTGCCAGGAAGGCTACAGACAGTGGCCGGCTCAGGGTCTCCTCATCATAGAATACCTCAAACTCATCCACGTGGGTGTGGCCAAAGAACTGACCAGCCAAGGTGTTCTCATACCTGGCCAGAAGACACTAATTAGATTCAGAAGGTTTTAGGGACAGGGAAGAAATCTGGGGAGATGGGATGCTTTCTTTCTCCACACATTGAAGTAAGTAGCCTCTCTACCCCAAAGGGGCACCAGGAATGATAAAATACCCAAAGGAGTTTTCAAATGAACTTCAGACTCTTCATCTACCCCTCTTCTCCCCACTTCCCTCCTACCTGGCGACAATTCGATAATAATTCCAGCTCCAGCTTTTCAAGCAGTGCCCTGGGGGGATGTGGCCAATTATATGTACCTGCAGGGAGAGTTAAGGGAGGTTATCAGGGAGAATGCCCCTCTATTTGCTAGATGGAATGCTGCTTGATTCATCAATTGTTCAATAAGGCCAATTAGAACTTGAAATTTGGGGGGAGGGGAAGGAAGGTTATGAGGACAAGGAGGGGTCCAGGCAGCCCTGGCCAGGAGAGTTGGTACTCATCACTCTTACAACAGCTGTTACAGCTGGCCAGACACGGGGTGAATGAGAGCTCCTAAGGGGGACCAGGAGCTGAACTCCTAGGGAATCCTATTGTTGGAACTCCAGAAAACCAGGCTTCTCTGCTCACAGATGCTCTGGCTCCAGATAGGAGTATGGTCATAAAGGGCCTGCTTCTCCCCGCCACCCCCATGGAGCACCTATCCACCATGTTCTCACCACTTTCCCTCACCTTGTCTCCTCGATCCTCAGCTGCCTGAAGCTCTCCTACCAGCCACTGGAGCTGTCCAGCAGGATCTGTGGAGTTGATCAAGAGCCAGAAGTTCTCACGGGAACAAAAATTCATATTGAGAGAGATGAGGCGGAGGCCAGGGCGTGGGGATAGGGCATAGAACCCCCCAATTCTGAAACAAAGTGAACACAAACAGTCAGCACTCATTCATAATCCTGGTCCTGTGCTCACAGTCCTATACTAAGCATTTGGGTGGAGGGCAGAAGCATACGGGACATCATCCCTACCAAGGGGCTCACATTCCAGCAGAAAACCAAACAGCACCGATTACAGGGTCCATATGACTGGGCAAATGGCTCAGAAAGCTAAGGGCTCTAGGCCTCAGAGATAAAAGAGAACTATAATGGGAAGCAAGGGCCATTCAGAAGGAGTATGATCTGGACCTGGAAAGTTGGGATGTTAAAGTTGCAGGGGGAGGGGAGGTGTTTTAGAGGGCCAACATGAACAGACACAGACTAGCATGGAGAAAGTATGCTGTCAATCCTGAGGGAGAGTGGCTGGACAGACATAAGGGCAGAGGTGGAGTAAGGGGTCAGAGCCAGTGAAGAGAGCTGAGGACTCATGCTAGAAGAGTCACAGGTATGCCCAGGTCCCCTGCTCCCTTCACTATTATCCACTTTCTTTTCCCTTCCTGGGTTTCCATGGACCTCAACTACCTGAGGGTGTGAAGGGCTTCAGGAGGGAGCCAGGACTCCCATGCCTTGGCCATTGCCTCATAGAGCCAGCTGGAAGAGTGATTGCCCTCTATGAAGGGGGGAGGGAAGCCATTGACAGGTGTGCTCTCATGGTTGCCCACAGCAGGGTACACAGGCACTGGCCCCAAGAACTTCTTCACAAGGGCTGTGACAGTGGTCAGGGCCCGAAGCTGGTCCTGACGTGATTGGTGCCAGATATTGTGGGCGGGGATGTCTCCTGTCCAGTACACCATATCAAAGGGGCCGGCAGGGCCCAGCCCGCTCAACAGGCTCTCCAGGGTCCGCAGGGGCAGGTCACACTTGCTGTACTCGCCCCAGTATCCAGCACCTGGGCGGGAGGCAGGTGGCAGGCCAGAATCCTGGCGGCAACACAGTGGGTTCTCACAGTCAGGATCTGTGCCCTCCAGGTAGTCATGATCCCAGTGCAGGTCAGTGAGAAAGAGGATGCGGCTGACAGGGGCGCCTGGGGCCGGGGGCTTGGGTGGTTGTGGGGCCGGCTTTGGTACAGCTGGCAAAGAGATGTTCCAAGATGAGAAGACGTCCCAGTGCCCACAAGTGGAGCCCAGGAGCAGACCACAGGCCTCAGATGGGCTCAGCACTGAGCGTGTCCACACCTCCACCACATCATCTTCAAAGAGCTGGACAGTTGACTGGCACACAGCGGGTGGTGCTATCTTCAGCAGTTTGCAGAGCTTGGTGGCTATGGAGCCCACCCACTCCACACCGGACTCCTTCTGTGGTGGGAAGAACCAGTGATGAGAGGTCAGAGACAGCACAGGGACCAGGCCAACCCCTGGCTACCACCATCTGTGCCTTCATATCCAAACTGGGGCCAAGCCAGACTCAATGCCACTGTGGTGAAGAGACCTCAGAGCACCCCCTGACTCCCACAGATATTGCCCTGTGACTCAGGCAGCACCAGGCCAGTACTTCCTCTTCAGCTCAGTAGGCAGTGGCATTTCAGGCCTTTTGCTTGCCTGGCTGGCTTCCTCAGTCACTGTCTGCAGAGTGCCTTGAAATTCGGGCTGGGCAATATAGCTGTCCAGAGTTTGGGGACACACACAAAGGCAGGTTCCCTGGGGAGACCTGCAAAACTCACCTACCAACCAGCATTCATCATCCCATCAGGGTCAGGGCAGCCCCATCTACTCCCACACCCTTGGATCTTTCTGAATTGAAGTCCCTTCTGAGCAGCTAGTACAGGCATGGTGCTCCGGATTAGCGATGCCAAATGTAAGGCACAGGGGGATTCAGAGTCAGATATACCAGGAAAGGAGTCCCAGCCTTGTCGCCAGCTATGTGCCCTCGGTGAAGTTACTTCACCTCTCCCAGATGCTCTTCATTTGGCAAATGGAGATACTGTAATGAAAACACCTCACAGACTTGACTTGACCTGTATAAAATGGCTAGCACAGTGCCCGGCATATAATTTGAGCTCTTTCCTTACTTCACACGGTCACAATGGAGGTAGTGGTGGCGTGTAGACATGGGTGTCCCTAAAGGAGAGCAAATCCGGTAAAGGCTAGTATCCTCCAGCCTCTTCGTCAGGGACGCTCTTCATGACCCCAGCCCCAGCCCATCCACTCCCCGCCCCCGCCCCCGCCAGCGCTCCCTTGGCTGCTCCACTGCAGGCCCTTTAAGCGCTCACCTTCAGCCCAAAGTCGATAGCGGTGAACAAGCTTTTGCAAACTGGGCAGGTGAGGTTCCACCACCCAAAGGCGTCACGGAGCTGGGGCACTAAGCGACCGACGTGTTGGCTTTGGACGGGAAGAGGGTGGGCCCCTGCCGGGGCCCAGAGAACCAACGCCAGAATCAGAGGCAGGCCCATCCACAGAAGCCTCAGTCTGGGGGACCCTCGGGTCCGGTCCGATTCCTGCTCCGGGCCGGACCTGCGGTGGCCCTGGCCGGGAGATACTCCATGGCGGGGCATTGCCCGGCTTCCTAGACAGGGCTGGTTCACCCCTCCGGGTCCCCCGGGTCTTGGCCCTGGCTAGCTCTCAAAGCGCGGGGCAAGACCAGGGACGGCCGACGAGCCCCCGGGGCAGTCGGCTGACTGCTCCGCGTCCAGCCGCAAGGCAGCTCCGCCCCTTCCTCTTCCTGGGTTCCCCAGCAGCCGGGATCCGGGTCGGCGACGGAGGCTGAGGGGGCGGAGCGTACCAGGACCCCGCCCATGCCCCGCCCCGGCTCTGACCGGACTGCGCGCGCAGCTGAGCGGAGGGAAGCTGTGTGCGCCCTAACCGCGGGAGGTCGCTGTCGTAGCCCTTGTACAAGCTGTGGAGGCAATCAAATGTGGCTGGTGAAAGGCTCGCGGAGGCTCCTAGGCGCCTGCTCTCTTCAAACCTGGACTAAATTCCTGGAATAGCTAATTGCCAGGCCCACCTGGCACACTACAGGCCCACCACAGGGAAGGAAATCTGGGGAACAGCACGCCCTAATAGGGCAGGGATTCTCACACTGAGGTGTTGCCTCTGCCCTGAGAGCGCCTCCCCTCCATCTCCCCTGTTCTGCCACAGGCACCAGGACCCTTGAGTCACCCTGACTGAGAATCTTTGAGTCACATTTGATGCAGAGTTCCTGATGGAAAGGGCTCTGAACTTGTGGGGACACCCATACATTTACCTTACAGATGAGGAAACTGTGGCTCAGAGATGGTGAAGTGACTAAAAAGGAGTACAGATCATACAGCGAGGAGGACCAGGAACATGAACTAGAACTTGGGTGTCCCTTGCATCTATGATGGTGAAAGTAACATTTACTGAGCTCTATGCATGTTCCGGCACGGATCCAGACACTTTATAGTTACTATCTTCAATTGGAACAACCCTAAGAAGTAAGTATAATACTATTATTACTTCCATTTTGCAGATGGGGAAAATGAAGCATGGGGAAGTTAAGTGGCAGGACAGCAGTTAAAACCTGAGCTGTTTACCTCCTCGAGTGCTTCTCCAAGATCCACAGAGCTACCAAAGTCCTGTCAGTTCTTTCCTTTGAGAATTTCTTTTTTTTTTATTAAAAAAAAATTTTTTTTAACGTTTTATTTATTTTTGAGACAGAGACAGAGCATGAACGGGGGAGGGGCAGAGAGAGAGGGAGACACAGAATCGGAAACAGGCTCCAGGCTCTGAGCCACCAGCCCAGAGCCCGACGCGGGGCTCGAACTCACGGACTGTGAGATCGTGACCTGAGCTGAAGTCGGCCGCTTAACCGACTGAGCCACCCAGGCGCCCCTCCTTTGAGAATTTCAAGTGACTCTTTTCCTGAGTTCATCAGGGCATCTTCTCAGAGTAATTGTAGTGTAATAAGTATATTTGGTCTTTGTCTCGAATTCCTGTTCAGGGCACTGAGCTCCTAAAACCCTTTGAATTTCCTGGGTGATTGAGTGCTTTTGTTATTTATACTACCCCTTTTCAATCACACCTAAATTTATGCTAATGAGCCTGAAGATGGGGCTGGTGACTTAAAGACAAAGTGATTAGAGGGTGAGAAATTTCAGCTCCACCCTTAACCTACAGGGAAGGGAGGAGTGGAGATTGAGCTCTTTATCTCTTTGATAGTTTCCTGTTGGTGAATTTAAGGAGTTGCTAGTAGGGTGGCACATCTGGAGAGCACATGGCAGCTTCATG